>NC_072022.1:21522047-21712047 GCF_027791375.1 Indicator indicator | reverse complement strand
CTGATGTGTTGGTATCATCACTACAGAGCTAGAGAAGCACCAGCTATAAATTTAGAGTACCCTCAGTGGCATCAGTATAACTGAGATGATTTTGGTGCTCTGTGGCTATTACAGGTGATGTCCCTGGCTGTAGCTGCTCAGCACTTTACTGACTATGGATGTCAGTTATTTACCGTCAGCCCAGTGCATTTTTAGTAAATTCTGTTTTCCTAGTGCTCACTTACCAAATTAACTCTCTTCATTCTTTTTGTGTGATGAAAAATGTAGTCTCTCCTCTATGTGATCACTTTCCAACACTGAAACTGAGACAAGGGAGAGAAGGGAAAAGGAGCAGCACACTATTAATATGAGATTTGCTACTGCGCTGATTTTGCATTACCTCCCACTGAGCAAAGCATGGAGTAGTATTAGTGTTGCCTTGTCTGCTCATCATTTTGGTAAGAGGAAAATTCCTCAATAGCAGACTATGCTGCATATGTCAGGAAGTTAAAAATATGCCACGGTTCTAAACCTCTATTTCAGATTACATTTTACTGTAACCAACCAGGATCAGACTCTCCATCAAATAGCACTTAGAAATCTCGCTCACTGCAACTCTGATGAAAGCCTTATCAAACATGCATTTGCTTGAGATGGCAAAAATGCACACTAGTGTGCAGCATGGAAAGGTGTTTGCTTTTGATTCTGCAGTTCGTGAAGAGTACTGGTGGATTAAATGCATTATGGCAATAGAGAGATTGCAGATCATTTTTACAGATGTCTCACAACAGTCTGAATACTAAAGTGCAAAATGGGGGGTGGGCGAATAAACAAAAAGTGCTTTGTACGGTTTTGTTCAGGACTAATAAGTATTGACATTTCTGGATAGCATTAGCAAAACATTTGTTTTCACTGCCAGATTATTATTGTTTTCGGTTGCAATTGATGTGGAAAATGTAAAAGCGCTTTAACTTTGGCATATTTGATAATATTGTAATGATTTAGAATGCAACTTCACATTATATTTGGAGCCAAGTGAAGAGGCAGCATGATTAGCTGCTTTAGAATAAAATACCTTGTAGAGATAGAATTGTGTGCAGCCCATGGAGTGTAAAAGACTAGTGACTGTGATTGGAATAGGAAACACTGAGCTGATAGGAGCACAATTTTAAATATGGACCTGCAGAATTAGTGCATGGCAGTAATGCATGGCATGGACAAATTGTTCTGTAAAAAAGATCTTGAGTCAAAAGGAGTATATTTGCCTCAGCTCCAGTCTGCTTTGGAACATGATGTGGCACTGGAAAAAAATGAGGTAGCTTGTCAGTCTCTGGTTTAGTGTCTCATTCTGTTATTGGCTGCATTTTTTAGTAGGTTAAGTAACATTTCACACTATTTGCATAGGTCTCTACATGGCTGGTACATAAAACTATTTTGAATGAACAAATTCCTGTCTGAAAAGACAGGAAATTCTGAGAAAGAGGATGAAAGAGACTGTCAAGTACTCTTGGCCCTTGATAAACAATGTTTGTTGAGCAGAATCCAGAACCTTAACGGGGAAAGTAGGGCATCTCCAAAACTTTCTTGTGGAATGGTATATGTGTTCCTCCTTGCGTATTCATTTTTAATTAGAGATTATGCTGCTGCTGGTGATGATTTTTAATACCAGTTGCCTTCTCTTGAAAAAGGTTTCCCACGATGTGCTTAATAGTATGAGAGCATGGTGCTTTTTCACTTCACTAATGAATTTGAACACCAGATATCAGCCTTCTCATAGTGGGAAAGATTCAAATGCAGCGGTGGCTGTAAGAGCTTGTATTTGGGGTGTTTTTTCAGAGGTGAAATTTGGAGTTTTTTGAGTAGTGCATGCTGATGCAATATTTAGCATTGTGTAAAACCACAGACAAAGCAGCCAGTTTCTCTTGAGCATCACTTCAATCACTGGACTGGATCTCTACTACCATTACAGTGAGTCAGCAAAAAAGGGAATTTTCTTCCTTTGTCTGATAGTAATGGAGTCTTCATTAAAGGGAAAAAAAAAAAACAGATGACCAAACATGTACCCATATATGTTTTCATGCATATAAAATTACAGAGTTGTTATGCTCTTGTGTGTGCAACACTGCCAAATCCTTGAAATCTGGCACTGTCCAGATAGAAAGCTAGGTGCACTGGGCGTTAATGTTTCCCATAGCTGGCTTTGAAAGGAAAATACGTGCGTTATGTGAAAGCAGGACACTTGAGTCTTAGTTGAAAATGAATAGAAGCCACTGGAATTTTTTAGGGCAGAGTACAGTAAGATGCCTAAATTGTTTGTTGAGAGACTCTACAGATTTCTGTATATTTAAAAGACATAATACGATTGAAATATGTATATCCTTGTAGTTAGTTTCTAAGAGTGTTCTCTGTGTATATAAAACTAATTTGAAATTGTGCTTTATTATTTCATTTACAAACCCAAAGGGCCACTCATGATTAGTTTGTCTTCAAGCTGCTTGAAGCAAAACTGCAACCCAAAATTACCTTTATGTAAAAGTAACACTACAAATGTATTATGGAAGGAAGATAAAAGGGAAGTCAGGAAGAAGTGTTATTGTATGGCCAGAGAGAATCTTGCGTTGTTGTCTTTAATTTTGAACTTCAGTATATTCAGGAGATACAATTCTTTCAGTTCTTTCTGGGTTTGTTTTTTTTTGGTTTTGTTTGGGGGTTTGTTGTGGTTTTTTAGTGTAAATTTCACAAGTTTCTTTTGAGAATGTTTTCTTGCAACACTATTTTATTTCAAGGTACTGAACCTTAGTGATGAATTTTGTGCAAGACAATAGTGTGATGAAGTGCTGGTTGTTTGTTGCTAGACACAGCATATAAAACAAAGCAAAACCCCTACCAAAGGTTGTTAGAAATACAAATCCTATTGAGGTTTAATGGATACTTGTGATCTTAAGTACCTTAATGCTTCCCTATAACTACCAGTGATTCCCCTGTAATCTTGTTCTTTCTTTAGTAATCCCCATAACTGGCACATCCCATTTGTGTATGCACAGCATACACAGTTCTGCAGAGCATTTTCTTACATACTGGATTCCAGAACATCAGGAGAGAATTGTGCATAATGGTCAGCAAAGCACTTTTCTCACTAACAGGGCTAGGAAAAATATAGGAAAGAGAAGAGTTATTCTCAGATAAAATCTGTTATTATGGGGTCATTAAAGTATAGGTACAGGCGAATAATTTGAAAAGGAAAAAGTGCAGTGAAGGCTTCTTGAGTCATTGAGGGAAAAATTCCTGAAGATTCTGTAAAAGTGGAAGGAACGATTTCAGATTGGTTAATTATGTCAGTGGAAGAAAAAAAAAAAGGTAAATGAAGAGCTTTGAAAATGAAAGACAACTTTTGATGCTTGAAATATCTAGAAAGATGTGCTTTTTTTCTGAGGAAGCGTGAATCACCAGCCTTTATTTAAAGTAAATGTTTAATGTAGGCTTTTAGAATAGAAGATGGATTTCCTCCCCACTAACCCAAAACAGGAAGTTTTCCTGGCAGTGAGCGTGCAATAGATCAATAAATTAAAACACCCAAGAACTTGATTTGCTTCTCATTGTAGCATCATTGATGCTCCTCAGATACCTTTAGGCATCCCTGTTCTAAACCTTCAGTAACTTCACAGCTAGAAAACAATTTGCCTGTGCTGATTATGTACACAGAAAGCAACATGTTATGTACATTGGCCTGCAGCTTAAGTATCTGTGCTCCCCACTCCCACCCCAGAAATGCAGAAATACTGCTTGAAAGGGACTGAATAAAAGGGAGAAACTTTCACTTCCACAGTAACTATACTCTGTGGAAAAGCTCTGCAGGTGTTCTTATGATAGTGAAGCTGGCGATTTAGGGAAAGCTTGTATGATGAGATAAACAGAAATGTGAGCTTTATTCCCTGCTCAGGTACCCTGCTGATAGTAATTGATAGGCTTTGGCCAGATGGGTTAGGCATATGGCTCTGCAAAGCAACTTTCTTACTTTCAGTAAGAGTTTTACCAGAGTTTTGCAATATAAGGTTCAAAACTAAATTAACTCTAAGAAAAGTCATGTGAGGAAGCTTTCATTTTTTTTTTCTACAGGGATGTTTTCATTATTAGTAGTTTTTGAAGGCTCAGGAATATCAATTGCTTTGTGGTGGTGGATGACAGCTGACTTCTCATGAATGCAAAGTGATAGTTTATGCAATAGCTTCATTTATGCAGGTAGAATCTTATAGACTTACAAAATCTATTTGAGCATCCCCTGTATGTTCCAGTTTATTGTGTTATCAGAGATGTTCTTGGTTTTAATGTGAACCTGTGTAAAATTTCACTTGAAATGAAGAGGTAATTTTTATGAAACATTTTGAGGCACAGACACATATATCTGTATCTCTGAAGACAAGAGTCAAAACCACTGGGCTTGCAATACGATAATAATTGTTCTTTTAAGAGAAATACTTGGCAAAAATTACCTGATTATTCCTCATTTCTTTTTTATATATTAGAATCATAGAATCATTGAAGTTGGAAAAAAAAAACCCACAACCTTTAAAAGACAATACACTTTAAAACTTCTAAATCAGTAAAAGCTTTACAAAAATTCTGAGATTCAGCAGTCATAGAATCATAGAAAGCACTGGGTTAGAAGGGACCTCTAGAGTTCTTTTAGTCCAACCCCGCTGTAGTAAGCAGGGACATCCCCACCTAGATCAGGCTGTTCAGAGCCCCATCAAGCCTGACCTTCAGTGTCTCCACGAGTGTTGCCTCCACCTCCCTGGGCAACCTGTTCCAGTGTCCCACCACTGTTTTTCCCCATAAAAGATAGAGGCCAATCGTTGTCATTTTTTTGTATAATCCCTGCTAAAAGGTCCCTTAGTTCTCTCCTTTGGATTAATTATTTACAGTATCCTATTCTGCAACGTTATATAACAATTCTGTGAAGCACTTGTTTTTCCAGAGCTTGCTCTCCCGCCCTGCTTTTATATAAGTTGATAAATTACAAAATAAGAATTCATGCACTACCACTCTCAACCTGTGAGTTTTTTCTTCTGTATATGTATATATAAGCATAAAGAAATGTTCTGCCTGAATAATACCATTGATCTTTTCTATCACTGTGCATTTTATTTTGTTTCTTTTCATGCAAAAGCCCAGTAGCAAGGCATATGCTCTATTTTAAACAGAACTAATGCCTGTTTGATGCAATTCTGCAGGCTTTGTAACGCAGGAGGTCAGAACAGAGGATCAAGCAGGTTTCTTCTGGCTTCAAGTCCTGTGAATAAAACTGTAACTTCCCGTGAGAAGAATGTCTCTTAAAATGCTTTGTGCATTTATGCATGCATGGAATTTCAGTAGTATTTAGCTTTATTAGAAAGAGAATGGCTATGGAGACTGTGGCTCTATGAAAGTATCAAGCAGATCCTGTCACCTCACTACTTTCTGATGGTACTGGTTTTACTGTTGCCTAACGGCACATAGCCCTTAGTGCAAACCTCACAGAGGTAAATCAGAGATTTTGAGTTTAAGTCTGTGTTATCTGGTGTCATCTGATCTGCACTCTTAGCACCATTTTAGCACCATCAGGTTTTCTGGGAACTAGTAATATTTAAGATGGTTTGAAATTCAAACAGCAAACAATGAGTAGAAGTGCCATTAGTCAGGATTCCAAATGGACATCTGTTAAGCATTTTTGTCATTTAATACAACTATTTCATACCATGCTTTTACCTTGCTTTTATTAGTGGACTGTCAATAAGATACTTTGCAAAACTGAAGCAAATACAGTACTAGTCCCAGCTCCTCCAGCGCCAGTAAAAGAAATTACTTGTAGTAAACTTCTTCAGTATTCATAACCTTCAGCACATCTAGGAGGGAAGCAGAATCTCTTAACAAGAGAAATCATGACATGGCTGCAGAGTCGGTAGAACTATGGTACAGATTATTGGTGGATTTTGTTTGTTTTTCTTCTCAGTCATGTCTCCTTTTTTTTTTTTTTCTTCTTTCCCCCCCACCCCCTTCAGCCTTCTAAGCTGAAAGTATAACCAAAGCTTTCTAGGGGAGCCATTAGCTGTGAAAAAGGAGATAGCTTATATTCATTTACTTATGTGTGTGCTGGGTACTGTGAAAGTGGTACTATGTTCTTTTCTGTAGCACTAGAAATTAGTAAATGATCTTGAACAGCTCACTCAGGTGGAGTTCTCATTCCATTTCAGTCAGTGGTGTTTCTGCCATTGAGTGAATTTTCCTTATATTTTATTTTCAATTTTATTTTTCACTGCACCCATTCTGAGTGAGTTGCATGAGATCTCCTGAGATCTAGGTCCACCATAAACAGTGTTCATTCTCAGCTTGGATGCAACTGTGTGACTCATTCCACGGTTAACAGCTCAGAAGACCTGTGAGGAGAACTTGTAACTGGCTGCAAAATAGGTTTGTTTGTTTCTTTGGTTTATTGTATGCATTTTAAAAAGATGATTTGTACTTTGGGTTGAATGCTTAGTTTCTGCTGTTTACCAGGAAAGTGCTGCTTGGTCACTTGCTTATTTTAATCTATTAGCATTATCGTAGGTGTGATCAGCTATTGATAAATATGAAAGGATTTTATTTTTTTTTTTTTTTGTGGAAAGCTGTGGTATCTTTTATTGGAGGAATTTTAAAACAGAGGTGCCTACAGGAGTGCATGCATGTTTTAGGTGAGCACTTTTGCACTTCAAACCAAATCTTTTGCACCCAATCATAACAGCTTGTCTACTAGAAGATATTACTTCTTCCATATATTTTGCATTTTGACCTGGAAATACACTTTTTTTTCTCAATATGTTTGATATTAACAGATAATTTTGTTTGTTAATCACTTTCTACAGCTGCTTTTAGTTAGCTGCTATCATATAGATTAGTATTTGAAATATCATCTGACGATTTTAAAGTTGAACAAGTTTCACTGATTTTTAGGAAATGATTGGAACTTGCAGTAATTTTCCTCCTTTTTTGGGAGGGGAGAGAGGGCACTTAAAAAATTTGGAATGTTAATTGCACAGAAAAATACCTTGTTGTAGTTTTTTGAAAGTATGATGTTGTCATGCTAATTATCATCTCTTGATACTATCATTATAGTCATCATTCATTACCAACACAAGCATCAACTGCATGGTATGTTTCTGTCATCAGAACTATTAACAGGATATATTTGGACTGTTTGGACTGTTTATGGTAACTTACAGAGCTGCTTTCAGAACTACCCAGTGAGGACACGGAAAATGCCAGCAGCTTAATCTTTCATCTCAATAACTGTGAGAATCTCTGATACATAGCATAGTTAAACTGCATCTTATATCTTCAGATGTTTTCCTGTGTAGTAAAAGTGTTGATTGGAGTTTGGATGGTCATAACATCTGACTATACTGACTTCACTGCTTTTCTATTCAGAAGTCATTTGTAAAGTCTTCAGCTGATGCAAATGACCAGTTTAGAGAGGATGGATGTTGATTTTCTCTTTGCAGTGAGAGCTGAAGTCCCTCTTTTAATAATATCTCGTTATTTGCCAACTTGTGTCTTTGTCCCTGTTTTAGAAATGTATAAAACTGTTCCTGCTTATATCTCAGGAATCACCAATATTTCTTGTACCTCCTGATATTGCATCTTTGGTTGCTGTTTCCCAGCTGCAATACTTGGAATGTCAGCAAATACAATCAGTTGCTTTCTTTTCCTTTAGACTTCGAGATTTAGTGGGTATTTTTTTTATCCTATCTGCTTGGATTTCTTTCCAGTCATTCCCCTCCCCCTCTTCTTTAGTTTACAGACTTCTCCAGTGTTTTTTTTTTTCCTGTGCTGATTGCAGGAACACCCACCTTTCTGTGGTTTTAGTAGAGCCTTTCATGCTCTTTTCTCTGTTCCAGCCCTCTAACCAGATATTTAGGCCAATTATTCTGTTCAGTTTCATTATTCTGCTCCCACAACTACAGTAATAGCCCACTTGAAAGATCACTTGGCTTCTTTTACTGTTGAGACTGCTTGCTAGTTCCCAGAACAGCATCTCACATCCTGTGATCTTCAGTTTATTTTTTCCCCAGTTTTATTTAAATTAAAAACAAGTAGGGGTTAAAAGAAAAGCCACACATATAAACGAGCAGAGGGGGGAAAAAACCCACAGCCCAGATATCAAATATGTGCTTTCATGAAGGGAAATTCCAGAACTGGCAGGTTGCAGGAAACACTGAATATCAAATACTGTTATTCAGTGCATTTTCCACAATAGGACTATGATCTGATTGAGATTCCTAGAGCAAATGCTGCCCGCTCTTTGTTTTGCAGTCACAGAGTATGAACTACAATTACAAAATGGCACCCAGAAAATCTTTACTTCTGTTTGGACCATGAACATTCAAATGTGAAGCTTTAACTATGTTAAAAAGTCTTGGTTAAATAGATACTTTAATAATGCATGTGGACACTTCACATAATAGATTTCATATCACAGTGTTAATGTCTCCCGGGTTATAGACACCATTTAAATTTAACTTTGGGTTTTAAAGTCCAACTTTTTCTTCTTCCTTTTGTCTTTCTTCTCTTTTTTTCCCCCTTTCATCTTCTATTTTCATCACTAATATGTGAAAGCATTTGGCCTTTTCACCCTTATCTCTTCTGAATTAAAAGACTGAAGATACACAGAAGTATTTAAAGCTTATTCCTTGTGTGACAGTTACCACCAGATGGGAATTTTAAGACTGGATCTCACTCATTATATCTTGCTAAACATCCTTTTATAGTATATGTAGATTCTGTTCTTAATACTGACATTGTTTATTTGAAATTGTGGATTGTGGTTGAACATTAATCTTTTCAAGAAATACATTCAGCTCTTTTCCAGTTCTTTTTTTTTCCTCCTTCCATAATTAATATTTTTTTCAACTACACAACGAAACACAGGTGGCTTGTGGTAGGGATTTCCCCCCCCCCCAAAATACTGTATCCAACATTGGAAAAGTACCATATACTTTAAGAAAACAAACCCAGATGTTCCATACCTTTTTTTCAGTCCTATAAATAGCAAAAATATGCATCATTGACATTTATGCAGGCAGCATGAGCAAATGAAGCGCTTAAATGATCAGGTATTTCTTGCCACAGGTTCTTTTATTACTTTCACTTTTAGAAGAAGGTTTTAATTTCTGTTCTGTTAATTTCTGTTAATAATGACCAAAGAAAACCTGAGCTTGCAACTGTATAAAATACATTACTGGTGCTACTGGTGTTACTTGAGGAGGGGAGGATCGACCACATGTAAAAGAGTTCTTTCTACATGGTGCTCTGTGCTGCAATGAGCTGATGGTCTTTCTCAGTCTACTCCCTAATGAACAGGTGCCTTGTGCCACTATGGTTGCCTTTCTTGTTAGCAGTTTCAGTAGGGAGGCTAATGATTAAACGGGCACTTCTCAAGGTCAGGGATAAATTACACACCTGGGAGAGTGTAAACGAAAATTGCATTTCTATTCTCTGCACTGTATCAATTCAGAAGAAAGAGGACTTCACTTATCAGAGCTGTCAGTCCAGCACCTTTGACAGCCAGTCAGCTCATTTAAAGAAAATTCTGAGAATTCTGAAGGTTTTAAAACTGTTCTTATACAAACCATCATGTGGTGTAAAGGTTCTCTGCAATGAGAGGGCTGTTGGAAACTGCATATGACAAACTGTTTCTATATTCAGAAGGAAGAACTTTTGCTCATTTATTTTTAGTGATATGAACTAGAAAATAGGATGCAGGCCATATCTCTACTTTCACATAAGTACCAAAAAGTTAAATATTTTATTTGTAGAAACAGATTGAAATATAAGATGGAGCTCTCCATTTATCTGTATTTCAGAAACTCATGATCAGCAATAATGTTTTCAAGTGGCAGATATGATAACTGAGAGGTTATGTACCTAAAAGAATTTTGTGGCTCTGCGTGTATGCTCTCTGATTCAAGAAATTATTTAGAAAGAGAAGTGAGGATGGGGCTCAGACCTTGAACCCTTGTGTATTCAGTGGACCATGCTGATTGAGTCTCACTGCATAATCATTGGTTTTGATCATAAAATGTAGGAATTATTATGACTTCCCATGTGTCCATCAAGCAGAATATTTTAATCTTTTTCATATTTAATCCAGTTTGTTCTTGATATATCTCCTAACTACAGCACCTAAAATTTTAGCTCTCTAATGAAGTGCATACTTTTGGGGTTATGTTTCTGCACAGATGAAAAATAAAACTATTTGCTGAGAGCATTTACTATGTAAGGTGTACAATCTCAGTTATAATGTATTTTTGTTAAAATATTAATTGGTCCAACTATGTCTATACATTACAGAAAGCCACGCTTGAGTAGGGATTTGTTCCCATTTGTCAGACATGGTCCTGCTATTTTTTTTTCTGATCTATTTTCAGTTACTGTGCTGACCCATTTGGGGATCATATTTTTAAGGTGATGCTATGTACTGCAGCTTCCTCCAGCAACTCCTGTACCTAGTGCATATGAGAAAGCCATGTTCTATTTCAATGGTCCTTATTAAAGCACCTCAAGTGAATCCAAACAGTGAGCAAAAAGACCCTTCTCTTCCCTAATTGATTTCCAGAGCAAGAGCACAGCACCTATAGGCAGCATCCCAAGCCACTGAGATTACCTATTACTACAGCTTGCACTTTTCAGCCTTTCAGGAGACTATATATATAGTTATCTGTGTTTCTGGGGTTAAGTGGAAGAGATAAATGCCGTGGCATGCTGTCTTTGTACTCTTCCACATGATTACTTTGTGGGATTTACTTCAGACCATAATTTACTAGGTCTGTATGTTCTAAAATCTTGTCTCAGCATTGTAGAGAATGCTGACAGAAAATAAAGGACCTTGACTTTTAGTAACAGCTAAAGATACATTTTTATTTTCTCTGTTCAAGGCTTGTGAAGTACACTCAGGGAATATCCAGCAGGTGATATTCCCTGAACAAAGTGTGATCCACGGAGAGCCTGTGCTAGACCAGGTTTATCCTGAAGGACTGCAGCCCACAGAGAACCCATGCAAAACTGGTTCTGGAAGGATTGCAGCCTGTAGGGAAAACCCATGCTGGGGCAGGGGGAAAGCATGAGGAGGAAGAAGCAGCAGAGAAGAACCACCACGAGTGGACCACAAACCCCCTTCCCCAGTGACTGAGCAATGGGCACCAGTAAATATAAACTTTTGCAAATGATTGATCAGGAGCTGATTAAATTATTTGTTATGACATCAAGGAACCTGCAAAACCTCTTTAATTTGTTATCCCCTTTAAATTGTCCAAAGGTACAGACTGCCACAGCCTGAGAGCAGTTCTCAGGTTTCTCAGTCAACAGTGTGGATATCTAATGCAATGCATTCTCCCAACGGGCTACTGAGGACAACCTGCTCCATCATGGCCTCCCTTGCTGGGCTGCAAGGGGGTCGTTGTACCTGCAGTGTACCCTCCTCTTCCTCCCTTTGTACTGACCTGGCTGCTTGCATGGCTCTTTCTCAAACTCTTTTTCCTTACTCCTGTGAGTAAAACACCACTGAGCAGCACTTTGCTCTTTCTCCAATATGCTTTCTGAAGATGCCCTGCAGTGGGGTCCTTATGGCACCAGCTGTGTCTGGCATGGAGCAGCCCCACCCTCTCCTCACACTCACAAAGGCCCCAGCTGTCCCCATTTTCACCAGCTCCCAGTACAGGTGGTTCTGATTTCTAGTCTCCTGAAGTTAAAAGGGAGTGCTTTTTAAAGCCAGCACTTCAGTTTGAAAACCTGTATGTAAGGCAAGGAGAGCAAGTCTTGGGAACGCAGTGAGTGTGACATTGAGGGCGATCCTATCAAGAGACTAGGAAAAGTCATTCCTGATATTTTGAAAGCCCTATTTTCTCTGTCTCCGTGCTGTAGACAGAAAGACCTTGCCTGTAATCATAGCGATGTATGCAACTTCCAAATCCCTTTGTAAAAGTTTCGTCATAAGTACTTCAGAAACCCTTTCCATGCAAGGCAAATACCTCTAACGCCTCTTTTATGATCAAATGGAGATCAAATGCTTATTCATAAAAAATGTAATAACAGAAGTAGCTGAAGATTTATATCTTACGGGGTAAGTTTAGACATTATCTCATGTGGTTAGGCAGCACCTCAAGTACTGTGTCCAGTTCTAGGCCCCTCAGTTTAAGAAGGACATTGAGAGACTTGAACGTGTCCAGAGAAGGGCAATGAGGATGGGGAGAGGCCTGGAACACAAGCCCTACAAGGAGAGGCTGAAGGAGCTGGGATTGTTTAGCCTGGAGAAGAGGAGGCTCAGGGGGGACCTCATTGCTGTCTACAACTACCTGAAGGGAGGTTGTAGCCAGGAGGGGGTTGGTCTCTTCTCCCAGGCAGCCAGCACCAGAACAAGAGGACACAGTCTCAAGCTGCGCCAGGGGAGGTTTAGGCTGGAGGTGAGGAGAAAGTTCTTCACAGAGAGAGTTGTTAGACATTGGAATGTGCTGCCCAGGGAGGTGGTGGAGTCGCCATCCCTGGAGGTGTTCAAGAGGGGATTGGACATGGCACTTGGTGACGTGGTTTAGTGGTCATGAGTTCTTGGGTGACAGGTTGGACTTTGATAATCCTTGAGGTCTTTTCCAACCTTATTGATTCTGTGATTCTGTGTCCAGAGAATGTAAAATTTATCATGGCTGGTCCAGCCACTAAATGAGTGACAGATGTTCTCTTAACCCCTCTCCCTTCCCAAAGCAATGAGAATGAGAGTAAGGGAGAGAGAGTTGTGAACTGGAAAAGAGAAATTAAACCACTTTAATGAAAATAATAACAATGAAATATTGAACCCAATCTTCCTGATGGCAGTTACTCAATGTCATCACTGGTACTGTGACAGAAGCCCCAGACTGGACTCAGCCTTTGGAAAGTGAGATTTAGGAATGTAAGCAGAGAGTAATAAAACAGGCTTAAGGCCTTTACCTGTGTTTCCTCCTATACTCTTTTTGGGGAGCTGCAGTGTGTAAGGTAAGTTTCCTTTGATACTGGTGGCCATAGAGTAAGTTGGGTGGATCCAATTTGCAGAGCTTTATATGTACTAACTTTAATTCCCTGTTTCAAAAGGAAGCCTACTGTAATGCTATCTTTTCAGACTCCTATCTTAATGTATTTGATATCTTTCCCCCCTTATAAGAGTTATCTTTGTTTACACAATCTTAAGAACTGTGCAAAGGACCTGCAAACAGTTAAACCTGTAGTTTCTGACTACTGCACTGAAGAAAAAAGTCTAGTTAGTTCCCAGACTTCTGCACAGCTAGCTTACTTGCTGCTCCATGGCTGTGTGTTGAGAGACCTCCAACCTTGGTAGTGAAGCCATTGGTTTCAATGTTTTGGAGGCTTGAAATGATGATATTAAAGAAATTTCAGAGCATCTCCTTCTGGCTTGTGGTGAGTTCTGGAGGCTTGGTGTGGATGACATAGTCCGTGATGATGTACATTTCATAGAGGCACTGTCTGTGAATTCCAAGTCTTTCTACTTTCTCTTGTGTCATGAAATACTTTTGTTTAGTCACAGCAGGACTGAATGAATCTATTTTTAGTCATTGCTATCAGAAATAACTTCCTTCTTTCTTACCCCAGATCACTCTATCTCTTTAGTTCTCATCTCAAACAAAATCTTGCTCCCATTAAAGGTCCAGGAGAGAGTACTATCTTTCATTTAAATTGTCAAATTCTCCCATCTCTTTCTATCCCCTACTAGGAGTGCTTGTTTAATGTTTTCAAACCTGTGTGAGGTTTTTCTTTTTCTGTGTCCTGTTCTGAAGGACATTCAAAGATGTTCATTCTATTCATTTCAACAAGTAAAACCTATGAATAGTCTTATCAGTTCAATAATATAAGTGCTGCTCTTTGAAATCAGCTATGTGAATGCTAGTTCCTATTTTTGGTTTAAGTTTGTTATCTGCTTGAACTCCTTTAGAACAACAGTCTGGGAAAGTAGGAATATCAAAGCTGCTTCCAAATAAAGGTGAAAAGTACATGTTACTGACGAGAGGCTTCTAATTTCCTGATTTGGGAAGCAGTGACCAAATTCCATGTGCTGACAAAGCCAGGGCTTGAATGGTGAAGAGTTCCATGCCCCAGGAAGAGGTGGGTGTTCTCTCTAGGGAATGTAGTCAGTGACAAGTTCTATACTTCTGAATTTATAACTACATTTCACTTTCATATTATACATCTAAAAATATTTTTTTTTCCTGCATCCAAAAAAAAAAAAGGACATTGGTGAGGGAAATTGCACAGATGAAATGATGACTTGTACTGATTTCTCAGGAAGCTCCCTGTTCTGCTCCCTGCTCAACAGCTCATGTTAGCTACCAACTTGAGTGTCCTAGCTAAATAAGTTGGGTGACTTCAATCCTTGTCTAAACACACCTCTTGTTTCTTTCTTTCTCTTTTTTTTTTTTTTGCATCAAAAGCAACCACAGCTGCTAGTAACTGACAGTAACTGAAGTATTTGTGGATATCACCACAGGGATAAAAAAATCAACTAATGGTCACGAAGACTGAAATCAGACTTCAGTGTGTTGTCAGTTCAACTGTATTGAAATATGTTACTGGGAACAGGGGTAACTAGGCTGTCACATTTAAGAAAAATCAGGGATTAAAAAAAAATGTTTCTTACAAAGAAATCTTTAAGTAGAAGACTTCTTTAAGCTTGTTATGCAAATACAGGAAAGCTGCCTTTACCAAAAAAGAGGTTTTAAACACCTTATAATTGTAAAAGTATTCTAATCAACTCATTTATTGTTATAATAAACTCCCAGATGAACCCACTAAGAAGTATTTATAATTATGTGAGACCTCATTCAAAATCTGAACTGCACAGAGAACTTTAATTTTGGTTAAACTTTTGAGAGGGAGGTTTAGGAAGAGAGGCATAGAATTGTTACTACACTTTTCAGGACAGTAATCCTGTAAGAAGGGTAAAATGTCAAAGGACCATAATCAATTCTATTTGACTTAGAGGGTGTCCTGACTTTATGCACTTTCAGGAAAAGATACTTTAAATCTTGATAGTTTTAAAAGGATTTGTTGAAATTGCATTTTCATAATTTTGGTGTTTATGGTAAAAGAATCAGTGGGGAAAAAAGTCTGGAAGAAACTTTAAGGAACTATCTTACATACAGAATCCATTATAGCTAAACCTTCCATGACAGACCTTTTTCTAACCATTTTCCAAAGCTATTCAGGAATTGTCTCTTTTACTTGCACATCTGCTTTAAACTTTGCAAAGGTGTTTGTAATGTCTAACACAAATATCTATTTTTGGAATATCAGCATGTATTTCTGTTGTGAAAGTGATAAGGGGTTTAAGTCTGTTCTAGAATAAAGTCCAATGTTTCAGTATTTTCCTGTGGATTGTTTTCTAGACTGCTGCTCTTTCAAACTAACCTCATCTTATTTTTAACCTGCAGGCAGTGTCCACAACTAAGCAGTCATCTATTTAAGGCCTTATCAAAAGCAAGTAAGGGAAAAAGATATTTCAGGTATCATTCAGGGCTTGCTTTATTCTGTTTATAAGGCTTCCAGTATGATACCCACTTTTATTTACAATAGCTTTGTGGATTCAAGTTTAGCTTCTGATCCATATCCACAGAACTGTTGTGCTATTTCTCAGCTTTACATTTCTGCACTGAATTATTTCTGTAAGAAATAGTGTACTTGTCTTTGAATCACATTTAGTCTTTTGCAAACCATTTCTACCAAGAACTTTTTCAGCCCTAATTGTGTCCAACAGCACGCCTCAAACATTACAGGAGCAGTTTCTCTTTTGTCATCAAGACTAATGATGAAAATAAAGAGTAGTACTGGATCCATTTGGTGTCTTTTTAGACAATCACTCGTAGCTATGGTATCTTTTTTTCTTTAGCTATTTACCCTGTAGTAATACTACTTAGGTGATATTTCTTAAGTAAAGCAGGAAACAGTCCTGTGTGATGATCCCAAAAGTCTTGCTAAAATTATGAAATGTGACAAAAGGGTTGTTACCTTGTTATACCTTGTTCTGGAGAAATCCATGCTCAGTTACTCCTTTCCTGCTTTTCAGTGACTTACAGACTGGGAAAGTAAAGAAAGTTAAAGTAACTAGGCTAGAATTTCTTCCTCCTCTTTTTAAGGTAGGCGTTATTTTTGCTTTTCTAAAGGGTTTTATACCCCTATCCATCATGTGCTTTCAGAAATAATTCTAATGATAACAGCTTTCAAGTAAAACCAGCTCTGATATTCATCCACTTCTGTAAGACTTTGAGCAAACTGAATATGGCATAGCCAGTTTTCAATTATTTGACCTACATATTTTCCTAATGTTTTCTCCTCTTTTTCCCTGTTCTGATATTGCTCTCCATTTTTTTTTTCCTTTTGATAGCTTTTAATTGTGTGAGCTAGTTGGTTACCATTGACCTTCCTAGTAATAACTATCAATAAAGCAGAAAACAGTTCTGGCTTCTTGGCACAGTATGTCAATAGATTCCTTACACCTTCAAGCTGCTGGCTAACCAGTAGTTTTCCTTGATCCTTCTCTTACCCTGAAGTGTATTTATAGAACTTCTCTTTATCCATTGTCTCTTGCTAATTCTAACTCAATTAGTTCGTTCACTGTTCTGGTACTGCCTTTGCATGCTATACTTACAGTTGACAGTTTCTACTTTCAGATGCTTACATCTTATCCTTGAAGCTTGTGAAGAAATTAACTTCTAGCCAAGATGACTGCAACTTAAAATATTTAGGTCCTTCCTTTGTGTTGGGGCTCAACATCTTCCTTCTTTATTTTCTTTTTTGTTTAAAAAAAAAAAAACAAACAATGCTGCCTCCCCCCCATATTTCTATTTCAGGCAACCTTGTCTGTCACTTCTCTGGGTTTATTAAAATATTAATTCTTAACATTTTTTCTCTCCTCATTTGTGTTGTCTTACACAATTTCTTTTTTTGTGGTTACCCGTACATTCAACTGCTAGACTAGTGACTTGGTCAGGTTGCAAATTGGGTAACTTCCTCAGTTCAATCTATGGTTCTCCTCACTTCTTATACTGTATTTTTGAGTTTAAAAGCCACTGTATTTTATATATAGTCATGCAGCAATGAAAAAAAATGCAATGAAGTTGTGAATGTAGTTAATACTTTGTCATTTAGCCTTTGCATATATGACTTCATTTATGATTACATAAATAAGAGAACTTCTCAATTCCTGAAACTGAGTCAAACATGGAAAAAACCACCTTGTCATAAATTGTCTAGTACCCCTGCCCTCAGCTGAGGCTGAACACACAAATCAGGTGCTGGTTACTACTGTCTTTACCTTACAGATTGTTAGTTACAACATATTCTGTAGCTAGTGGTGTTCCCCAGGGGTCTAGTGCTGTGTCCAGTCTTGCTCAACATACTCATCAACAACCTAGGCTGTGGATAAAGAGACAGAGTGTAACCTCACCAAATTTGCTGATGATAAGAAAACTGGGAGAAGTGACTGACACACCAGAAGGCTGTTCTGCCATTCTGCTAGACTTGGACAGACTGGACAGCTGGGCAAAAATGCACCTGATGAAGTTCAACAACAGTAAGTGTAGTGTCCTCCGCGTGGGGAGGAATAACGCCATGCACCAGCACAGGTTAGGATTTCACCTGCTGGAGAGTAGCTCTGTGGAGAAAGACCTTGGGGTCCTGGTTGACAATAAGTTATCCATGGGCCAGCAATGTGCCCTCGTGGCTAAGAAGGCCAATTGTGTACTTAGGTGCGTTAAGAAGAGTGTGTCCAGCAGGTTAAAGGAGGTTCTCCTCTCACTCTACTCAACCCTAGTTAGACAACGCCTGGAATATTGTGTACAGCTCAAGAAGGACAGAGAACTGCTGGAGAGAGTTCAGTGAATACCTATAAGGATGATTAAGGGACTGGAGCATCTCTCTTATGAGGAAAGACTGAGAGACCTGGGGCTGTTAGTCTGGAGAAGAGAAGACTGAGAGGGAACCTTACCAGTGTCTACAAATATCTGAAGAGTGGATGTCAGGAGGATGGAGCCACTCTTTTCAGTGATACCCAGTGATAAGTCGAGGGGCAACGGACATAAACCCAGCCACAGGAAATTCTATCTCAACTTGAGAAAAATTCTTTTGCTGTGAAGGTGATGGATCCCTGAACAGGCTGTCCACAGATGTTGTGGAGTCTCCTTCTCTAGAGATCTTCAAAACCCACCTGGACAAGTTCTGTGTGACCTGCCCTAAGTGGTTCTGCTTTGCAGGGGGCTTGAACTCGATCTCTGATGATCCCTTCCAAGCCCTAGCATTCTATGATTCTATGATATTCTCTAACTGGCAAAAATGGGTTTTATGGTTGTTTTCTTCTTTTAATCCAAATTCATAATTCACTTTTTTTTTTTTGTTTGTTTTGAGATTGCTATTATTTTTTAGTACACTTTAATTTGAGGTTATTGACTACCCACACTGGGTAGGATTGTTTATTTTTCAATATTGGAGATAAGGAACTAAAACCTGCCTTTTATAATGTTTCAGGAAGTGTCTGCATCAGGTGTTCCATACGTTCCCTGAACCATATATTCCCTAATTACCATAATTTCAAAAAGGAAAGCAGATGCAATGCGATAGAATGTAAGAAGGAGAAGAGAGGTGGAAATAAGACATGGAAACTTAAGAGGAACAAAGAGCTAGATCAGGGGTGATGTAGGAGAAGAAGCTGTTTTCTAAATAGAGTTTCACTCCCAGAGTGAAACACCCTTGACTTACACTACCTTTCTTTAGGTGGCCAGTAAAATTCATTATGCTAACTAAAATCCTGAGAGCCCTGGGAATGGCTTCCCAGCAAGGTGCCATAGTTCAGTAATCATAATGAACCAAATAACTTAAATAGAACTTTTATTGTACAAATGGGAGCAAGTTACTGGCAGAGCACTCTCTGGTTGTCTTATGTCATGGATTTATCTGCTCTACCTGAAGTTATTTAGCAGACACTTATAGTTTTGTGGTTAGAAGCCACATAACAAGCAAGCTTAACTTTTTTCTTTCTCTGACTTGTAGCCTTTGTTCCTCAAATGCTATTAATACTACTTCAGTTTAGCAACCACAGTGACTAAAAATGTTGATGGCGTGTGGCAGGCTGTTTACTCATGTTAGCTGTCTTCCTGCCTAGTGCAATTAAAGCTGATGATGAATTTTCTACAACCCTAAAGGAGGGAAACTATAAAATAATGGCCTTTGACAAATAAATGTCTACCTTTTTAAGAGTTCTTTCTGAATTATTCTCCTTAGCTTTGGCAATGAATCTGATACCCTGGAATCAGTACATCTGAAGACTGAGTGCTTACAGGAGCTCAGGATGCATAAGTTAAGCTTAGAAAGAGCTTTGTTAATTTACCTGGGAAATTTAATTTTGATTAACACATGTTATCATTCAAAAGTGAAATAACAATTCACAAAGTCTCATTAAAACTGCTTTAGGAGATATCAGTGCTAGTTATTATTTGGACTCACTATTTGGCAATTATAAAAAAATAAGCCAGCCTTTGTATCAACAATGTTTTGCAGTCTGAAAATTATCTCATATATTGCTAATTCTGTCTCCTTGTGCCAGTTATTGATGCTTTTGCCCAGAAGTAGGTGTTCATCAGTAACCAAACTTGTAACAAAAAATGGTCCTTTGGCAAGAGTCGATGGTTGAGCAATGATACTTTATCATTATGGAGAAGTCCAGAGTGGGGAATACAGCATGTAGTTCTAAATAGACAGTACTGTTGTGCCAAAAAACCCCAAACCCAACTGTCATTTGCTTTTGATGAATTCTGCAGTATGCATGACAAGATCACTAACTATATGTGTCCTGTATGAGATGTGTTCTCTGGGTCAAGCCTGTCTGTCAGACATCTGACAGTCAATGCTTGCTTAACTATTTTTTCTGAAGTGTGTGGTTGCACCCATGTGTCTTTTTTTTTTTTCTTTTCTTCTTTTTTTTGATACATTGCTTTGCTTGCAATATGAGGTATTCAAACTATATTGATTCTCTAACACAATACATTTTGTCCTTGGGCTCTTTTTTTTTTTTTTAAAATATCTGTTAATATTCAAGTTGCCTTTCTTGCTGCTACTGAGCACAGACTCAATACTTTCAGAGAGCTATCAACAATGATTACAAGTGCTCTTTCTTCTGGAAGTACTCAGTGGAGCCCCTCATAGTGGATGCAAAGTTGGAATTAATTGCTAATCATTTAGTAATCATCGGTGCATCTCTGAAATAATGGAAAGGTACCATTACCACTTCTACTAATTTTAAATATGATGTAGTGTATCTGAGCTAATTGGAAGCATGTGTCCTGGCAGTGATTCTCAGGTTTGTGCATTGGCAGCCAGTACTTAACACATAGTGCTGTTCATCTGCCTGGGTTCCTCTTGTCTTTATTTCTAGAAATGGTGTTTACAGTGAGTTTTTAATATTTCTGTGTAATAATGAATGTACATTTGCTTTCAGTAGGACTTGGTCTGTAATTCAACAGTAGCTTCTGCAGCAAAGTTGTGGTTCAAAAATTCTTCCCCTGCACCAGTTTGTAGCCTCCATGTGTTCCAACTAGCTGTTTCTGGATCTTATCTTGGTAAAAAGGGTTCATTTTTACCCTGGATTATTTCAGTGTCTGTACATATATATTGCTATTCAGACAGCTGGATCTGTAGCAAAGGGCCAGGAATCAGTGGCTAGCTTCAGTTTGGAAATTGCTGCATCACTGCATTGGTAGGGCTGAAAGATGTTTTTAAATATCTCAGAAAACTTGGCATATACTGACTTCATGGTGGTTGTAAGGCTGGGACTTGAAACCAAGTTCTAGACTGCTGTTTTCTCCCTTGGTGTGATGAGAGTAGACTGCCAAGTACCATTTACACTGGAGCTGCTCTTAACTGTATTTAAGGGGAATTCTCAGCTGCTTTAGTGTTTTGGCCTTCAAATACAAATCTTTGCATGCTTCTACAATTTTGTCTTAGTTAGGCAAATGTCCTGGGAGGGGATATGAAAACTTTAATATCTAATGGGAAATTTCAGCTGGGTTAAGACATATCATCAGCCATAGTTCTTTGTATAAAAGTGTTCTGGATAATTAAGTTTCTATCTGTACAGCAGACTGGAGGAAATCTTGATTTTGACAGAGATCAGTGAACGTCTTTCCGTATCTCTAGCTGATTGGCAAAGCTGAGCACTAATGCTGTAGAAGGGTCTTCATCTCTTAGGAAGCAGGAGAAGAAACACAGATAATATACTTGTAAGGGTGCCTAAATACATTATGGACATTTTACAGGCCCTTTGGCACCCTGTGTACATACCATCTTAATGAAAGAAAAAGGTGCCAAGGCTTTCAGACTCTGTGGGATGTTTGTGTTATGTAACTCAGTTGTCCAACTTTCACTTAATTAGCAAGGTTTCCTATAAAAGCAGACCAACCCAGAGGATCACAGCTGTAATTTGATTATAAATGTAATGACTGTGTGACACCTCTCTGCTTATGATGTTATGTGTAATCCTTTCTGCATGTGGCTACAGCTATTGGAAGTTCTGTATTAAACTCAGTACTGTGGTTTCTCGTGAATGAAATTACTGGAACAGTGCTGGAGGAAAAAGTACACGGAAGGATTTAAGGCAGAACATGGCAAAGCAAAGGCTGCAATTATCTGCAGCTGAAAACAAGTAGCTTTTAATATGTCCATTCACCTAAGAAGGGAGGGAGAATTACAGACCACATGCTCTTTCTTTCCCTTTTTCTATCATTTCTCTTTTTCCTTTATACAGTTTATCACCCATAATTTCAGGATGTGTTTTGTTTCTTTAAGCTGTTTTATCTATAGGCTTATGAGGTCAGTCATGTGTGAATTCTTTTGTTAGTCACCTCACCTTTTGCCTTGATGATAGAAAATTGATCAGGCCTAAAGTACAAGTTCAATAGACAACCCCCTTGGTCCTTTGTCTAGGAGAATAGCAACCATTGAAGGCCATGAGCAGGTTGCTATTAATATGACAGCCTGCTCTATCTCCCACTGTAATTTATAATGAAATACCTAATCTCCATTATTTTGATCCAAGCAGGCGATCCCATGAAAAAGTCTTTTCATCCAGTTCCCAATGGCAGTTACATGAGAAATGGCAAACCAATAATTTTTGTCAAGTTTTTTAAGCCAACAGAAATGCTTTTCCACTGCTACAGTTTCAAAAGGCACAGATAAAGCTCATTCACTGAGATGAATGAAAAAGCCATCTGGGGTTTTTCTTTTTGACTTCCTTTCCTTTTCTCCATCCTTGTAATCAAATTTGAGCAAAATCAAATGGGGCTTTCTATGAAAGTACCTTTTGTTGATCTGAACGAGCTGGTAATTTACAAAATACCCTTCCTTTGTGAGGAAGGCTAAAGAAAAAAAGAATCAGTAG
Source organism: Indicator indicator (assembly GCF_027791375.1). Classification (NCBI taxonomy): domain Eukaryota; kingdom Metazoa; phylum Chordata; class Aves; order Piciformes; family Indicatoridae; genus Indicator; species Indicator indicator. The sequence continues at coordinate 21,689,591 of NC_072022.1, read as the reverse complement.
CTTTTAAAGCTGGGCCTTGGTGGGACTCTAAATGCAGTGAAAGCAGTCTGTGTTGAGAGATTGAAATGCATTTCAAAGCCAGGCCTGAGTCAGGGTACAGGGAAGAAAAAACCTATGTGCATTTTATAAGAAGAAAAACCTGAATGGGAAGGGGGAAAGAGAGAGAGAGAGAGAGGAAAAAATCTGGATAATACATTAATCATTATTTTGGAGATTGTCTTCCTTACTGACACATACTGCGTAACTAGTGATTGAGAACCTGGATTTTTTGTTCTATTATAGGCATCTCAACATTTGTCTGTGCAGCTTTAAAGTTTGAGAGGCAAGGATCCTTGAACACTGCTGGACTATGTTTTAAATGTGTATATATATTTTTTCAACTTTGCCTTTTTTGGTTCTTTTGCCTTTTTTTTTTTTTTTTTTTTTCATTAACCTTGCCTCTGAAGTATTATGGGGACAAATACTTGCAGGAAGGCTGAGTTTATTCTTTTTGGCATGCTAATGTTTATTTTTATTGTATTTCTGCTTACCAGATTTCCTAGTGGTAATTATTTCCCATTGACTCAGACCAAAGGACAGTGTGGACATCTAACAAACAGTAAGTTTATGCTTTCTTTTTGTTAATCATCCTTCATGATTATAGTGGAAAAGCTGAAAATGTTTGATTAATTGCAAATTCTGTGTGGTAAGAATGTTGTACAGCTGTATGAATCTATTAACGTGAAATATTGGTGTGGTTTAACTCTTATCTCTGTTACTATAACTGTTTAGTCAGATACAGATAAGTGCATTGTTCTGTGTTGAAGATAATGCATCTTGTGAAATAAACACTAATTTACATGTCATGCTCAAAGATGTGAGCAGACCTAGCCCGTATCTTGTCATATTTACAGACTTGCTTAGAATGCAAAATGTTTCTCCTTTTCCACTTGTGTTTTGATTCAGGATATAAATGCATTTGAAAAGCAGCTTCTTGATTGCACAATATAAAATATTACCAGCAATTTTACAAAAATGTAGGCACTCAAAGTAGAAATTCTGAGGTTTATTTTTATATTTTCAGAAAGCTTCTTGTGTTATTTTTAGCTTGGCTTATGCTGTATTCTGGTAGGAAGAGTAGAGGGGTACAAATGTTACTGGCTGAGATCTTATTGTTGCTAATGAAACACTAGTAAAACCACATTGGCTTTTAAGTGACATTTTGCAAAGAGAAACTGTGGGGATGATTTAGAACCGTGAACTTTCAGTTATAAGCAGTTTGGGTTAGACGAAATGGTAAGAAATATGATTTGGTTTGTGCTCTTTAACCATATTTGTGTACAATGTCAGGATATCAACTCAGAAAGCACACTGTAGATAAACAGACTAGGCTAAGTCTTTTGCTTTTTCATGTTACCAAAAATCCAAAGTCAAATATACAAAGTTCAAGGGTAGCTTCCATTGTTTAACCAGGAGCTTACAGAGTATTTTCTTTGATGTAACCTGACACTTGGTCGAATTGGAGAGTGCCAAGAAGTCACTTTTGTATCTGAATTAATTTCTCCACTCCTAGTTCTTACTATCCTATTCACTTTTCAATTTCCTACAGGATTTGTTTTCTCACATGGTTTTGAGCCATTTGCTGCCTCCTAATGACTGACTTAGAAAACAGCAAACATGGAAAATTTCCAAAAAACTTTTTCTGGAACTCACACTGCTGCATATTTTGCGAATGTCTACCATTTTTCATATATTTAGAATCGGTGAAGAAATTTTGTGTTTAGCGGAACACCAGAATTTCCCCCCTGAGAAATACAATATACAATGCCTTAATGGGAAACTTTTCTAGTGCAGAGTGTGGAAACAAAGACACAAGTAACCACTTGGACTGTGTCATTTAGATAACCTAAGAATCGATGCTTTGACTGGCTTGTTATACCAGTATCATACAATGCTTATCTTAGTTAAATGATTCTCTTCTTCCCTTTCCCCTTTTAAAAAAATAATAGCTAACCTTTCTTTGTTTTGTTCTGTGTTCTTCCTTCTTAAAATTTAAGATACTGTCTTCATGAAAGACTTTGTCCTAATAGGTTTTAATTGATTATCTAAGGAATGAAACAATAATAAAGCAAGATAGTGTCCCTCATGGTTTTATTGTGGTTTCAAGGCTTTTCATCTTGTTGTGTAGTGTTCCTAGCACAGAACAGCAGCAGAGTGCTCAAACTTTGGGACTTGTCAGAATACAAATACTGTTAAGAATTCTATGGGACATGGAGAGGACAGACATTTTTATCTCTGTGCAATCTCTTCTCTTATAAATTCTTCTACAGGTTTTTAAGGATGTGATCTTGTAAATGGAACAAATGACTTGAACTAGGATGAGAGTGTTGGAGTTCTGACTTTGCCCCCTGCTATGTATTTATGGATACACTCTAAACTTTCCCCTAGACTGAGTTGCAGTCAGTAACAGTACTACATTTGTGGCAGAATGTTTGTAAACCACTGCAAGGTTCTTGACCATGATTTGGATCTTACAGCGTGCTTCCAGCTGTGCCTGATTTCAAGTTGCTAAGTCTTGTGCTTGAACATTTCAAGCTCAAGCGTATTTTGCATCAGAGCATGATGAATTACTGCAATAAATTAATTGCATTGTCTTTTAAAATAAATGTTGTCTGTCATTCCAATCTCACCCATTGGGAAGGCTTTGTTGTGAGAGAGACTCAGAAACAAGTGGCTACTACCTTTTTTTGAGAATGTGTACAATTGTATACTTAGTTTGTATGCATAATTATTATAGTCTCTGATTTGAATCTTTGACAGAAGATTACAGTAATGAAACAATACAGGAGGAGCTGAAGTTGTAACAGAGAAGTTAAAAAGTACTTCCTCTGTGAGAGGACATCATTCTGTGCTGCATGAACTGCACAAGGAATTGCACTCTGTGGCAGGTTAATAACAGTGAGGGTGAGCTGTTATATTCAACAGTCACTCCGGTAGATACAAGTTGTAGATTGTAATGCTCAAGATTTGGGTCTTTAATCAGATGGTTTGGGAGTTTAATCCAACTGAGCTGAATTGCTATGGGAAAAGATTTTCAATGGACTTTTCAGTGGTTTTTTTTTTTTTTATTTTTAATGTTTAAACAGCAAGAGATGGGGACAAAGGATGATAATTCCTGAGTCTCATGTGCCCTCTAGGGTTCTGCATTGCATGCAAGAAATACTTTTTTCCTTCCAGCTAAGTTTTTCAGTCATTGAACACTAAAAGCATGCTCAGCTTTACTGAATATATGTAGCAGCTTATGGTGTAATGGGGTTCTCATAAAGACCACAAGAAAATGCAGAGCTAGGCAGTCTCACAACTGGAAGGAGTCCCTTAAAGGAAAACAAAAGGAGAAAAAGGCTGTGGAAAGATACGGGAAATGGAGTGAGTGTTAAAGGAGAGATAAGAGAAATTTGAAGAGTAATGGGTGGTGTTGAGATAAGAAAGGGGAATTATTAACACTTAGATGTCCCTTGGCCTAGGCCTTCTCCTCATGGTCATAATCACTATTTAGATTCACTGTCCCAGGGCTGATTGCTGTATTCATTTGAAAGTGATGTCTGTGTTCACAGTGTCCTAAAAACGGCATTTTTTTTCAAATGTTGCTTTCTCTTATGATGTTACTGTGCAGCGTGATCTTCTTAAAAGAAACGTGGGCTTCTCCTCTGCAATTCTGATGAAGTGAGGCTTCACACTCAGGTGCTGAAGAGCAAAACAGGATACATCTGCAGTAGTGCTGGACAATCCTGTTCCAATTTTTCCTGGGGCTGATGCTTAGTGGCATCAGGTTGAAGGGCTTGGGGGTGTTGTGGCATTGTTGATCTTAATTTAAAAAGCAGAGCAGCATGCCCAGTGTTCTCTTTGGTTCCGCAGAGTCCATCTCCAGACACCTCAGAAAGCTTCCAAAATTCTTCAAATTTCAAACCTGGCTTTCAGTGAGCATGGTGGTTGTCAGGAATGGGGCAGTAGTATCAATGCATTGAAGTACATGATAGAGTCACTTAGAAGTTTCATACTAGTGGCATTCCTGATACACTGTGGGTTTGGTGTAGTCATGCTTGTAATGCAGGTAAAATTTCCTGTTGAGTATGAACTGTGATAAAGTGTGTTTTGTTTGGGCATTTCATGTGGGTTTGTGAGTTTGTTTGTTTGTTTTGGTTTGTTTTTAATTGGCTCATTCCTTGTGGATTCATAGAACACCTGCCAAATATCTCAGAACTTTCCAACTAATCATTTTGTCAAGTTTGACTGTGAATAGCAAACACTTTGTGCTATGTAAAAGGTAATACAGAAGGAGGGGTAATTGTAGAGTATTTCTGGACTTACATATAAAGCTCTGTAAGTAGACAAAGCAGTCCAATAAATTACTATGTGTAACCCATTTTAGTCCATCCAGTGGATAAGAATGTTCAAGACTTGAGATAAAAAATTTTCATCAAACTAGTCTTTAAAAAGCTATTATTTGCAAATAGAACAGTGATGTCTAGATAATCCTGCTTTAAAATACTTTCTACCAGTTTAATCCTTTTTGTTTGAGTGGAATAAAACCTCTGAAAGACAGTGTGTTAGATTTAGTTGTACACTGTAAGTGTTCATAATGTGTCCAGCACTCCCAATACCAGTGTCTGGGTCAATAATTTTTTCCCCTCCCAACTGAAAAAACAAACAAACAAATAAAAAAACCACACACAAAAAAACCCATCCAGTGCTCTTGTAGTTTTGTTGGAGAAAGGAGAATTTTAAATTTTTTTTTAATTGACCATTTGTGGGTTTTTTTTTTTTTGTTCTTTTCTTTGTTAGACTGTAAAATCTGTAACGCAGTTGGGACTACAAATGGTATTGTTCTTCTCTGCCTACTTAATAAAGCAGACCCAGCAGGCACTCAGGTATATTTGTTGATTCAACTTCTTCAAAGACTGTGTTTGTAATAGCATACCACCAGCAACATGAAATGAGCTGGATCTAATCTTTGTTGACAATTTGTCTTCAGACTTAGCTGGTGGATGAGGGCAGAACTACAGAAGAAAGAGGATTAGTAACCACTCTGAAAAAAAATTTGATTTGTAATAGGGTTGAAAGGTAAAAGTACCATTTACTGCTAGGGTGCTTGATTTCATACAGATAGACTGCTTTTTACCTGAGAGACTTCTACTGTGCCCTCTTCCAACTGATTCAGGTAGTGGAAGCTGTGCATTCATTGACATACTGTTAACACTGAGCCATGTCCTTTTCAGCATCGAGTGTTTGTAGCCTTTAATGTAAAACAGAAAGGTGTTCCTTCTGTTTTACTTGCAAACCAAACAAAATTACTTTGTTTAAAATGATTTTGTTGCAATCATTCTCTGCACAGGTGGAGTGTTTAGAACAGCCAGCAGCAGAGCACTGCATGCTTTGTTGGACAGTTGTTCATTCCTCCTATTTCCTGAGTATTCTGCTCACAAGGATGCTAAGGCTCCAGGCAGAGCAGTCCTTGTGCCATGATGTGCAGGCAAGCCACTGCGGCACCTCTGCCCATGCTCTTCTGAACAGTCCAGGGGTCTGGGCTGTGAAGTCTTATGTGCAAACATCTTCGGATCCTGGCTCTTCTTGTTTTGAAGAAAGTAGTTTAAATCAATTATCCCATGTTGAGCAGTGGTTAGTTTTACACTGGAACGAGTTAGGTACTGAGATCCTAAGTTTTATCGTGTTCATCTCTTGCTGTCGCAACAAGGGTCTGTGGTAGATTGCAATTGTGGTCAAAATGTCATGACTTTTATGTGATGTAGATGACTTGTAGTGGTCATTGCTTAGCAGCAGGTGATAGAAGACAATCAGATAGGCAGCAGGTAAAAATCTGTCAGAGTGGCAGCAGCTTGCTGGAGATGCAGTAGCCTCTCAGGCCAGCAAACTCCTTATCTGTGTGTAAGAAAGAGGAACTCTCTGTTAAGAAGATAGCACTTGGTGCTAAAATGCTGCATTAATGCTTATTATAGCTGTGGCTGAATTCTGCTGACAACTGCCTTTAGTTAGTTTCAGCTAATTACATAAAATGTATTTTTGGAGTCTGAGACAAGAATATCTGTTAAAGGGCAAGCACAGACTCTGGTGCTATAAAGTTGTCTCTCTCTCTTTCTGTGACAGATAAGCCTTATAGACAAAAACCCCCCCCACAGCTAGTTTTGAGATCATAGGATGCCATGCATGTTCCATTTACAACTGCATGTCTATTACTGCATCTTGGATTCCTGTTTGCAGTGACCTGTGCATAAGTATTAGTGGGTAAAATTTTACTGAAGTCTGCTGAAGTTCTAAACTACAATTTTATGGGGATGTTTCATGATCCTTTTATTGGGAACAGAAAAATGCTATGATGTGCCAAGGATATGTCACTTGGATTTTGGGTTTTCTCAAACTTTATTCAATTTCTTATATCCCTTTTCTCCACTCCCTTCTCTTTCTCTCCCTTCCCCTCCCCCCCCCCACCCCCCCCCACCCCACTACTATCTATATCTGCTATGAGATCTGTTTATATATTCAGTAAAGACCCAGTTCTTGAATGAAGATTCTAGGTGCTTCTGTGCTTTCTTATCTGTGAAAGCAAAGCAGTATTTTTATATTAGACTCACAGATGTGTATAAAAATAATTATACCAGGAAAATAATGTCTGACTGGGAACCTTAACTTCAAAGGTCCTGTTCAGCACTAATGCTATGCTTTTTCAATTTAGAAGATTAAGGAAGGATAACTATTAGCAATAGCAAAAAAAAAAAAAAATACTTTTTATCAGGCTGATGCAAGCCTTCTGTGTGTTGTAGAGACGTGCTAATTATAACATGGCGCTGTTTTCCTAGCCTGGCCTTTCAGGTCCTGAGCTTAATCTGGTACTATTAGTAAAATACTTTTGAATATATTGGGAGGTGCCACAGCTCTGTGAAGAGCCCTCAAAGTAATAAAAATTAACTAAGATAATTTGATTAAGTTCCTTCCTGATTCCATTATTGATAGAGCTGACAGTGTTCGATGGCAGCTCTTGAGTTGGAACCATGTATGTAGTTGAATTTCATTGATTTATGCATGCAGAAAACATAAACATCCTTGTGCAAAACATGCTGTTTTATAGTTTAAGGGAGAAAATCCTTCTGAGAGCTCTATCTGTTCTGTCAGCTATTGTGCTCTAATGCCTCATATTTCCTCTCTTTGAACCATCTCTCTGAAGCTTCTCTCATGGAAGCTTTGCAGTACAACCTCTCTGGTGTCTGTCAGGCCTAACAGGTAGGTGTGACTTCTCTTATGCATGCTGGTAACAGTGCCAGTCAATTAGAAGCATCAAATGGGTGGGGAGCAAATATGAACTAGAGGGAAATGTGGCAACTATTCCATTCCATAAAACAGGTATGCAGATTACTAACTTCATAGTGCATGGAAAATGTTGTGGTATTTGAGAGCAGGAGAAAAATAAAACAGTTAAGAGAAATTGATTTTGTAATCTGGAATTTTTTTTCCCTGTGAAATGCATGTGGCAAGGGGTTGAGGACTCAGTTTTGTATGTGCTTTGTAATATTTTAAAGCTCAAATTCTTCTATAACTTATGTTTTTACAGCCAAGCAAATTTGACTCAGCTGATGAAAAAAGGCATAGCCTGCACATGCAAGAGAAGAAATGTCTGAGGGGATTGGTAGCATACAAAAGTAGATGAAGGAAATTGTCAAGTCAGTGTAAACCCTGAATGGATTTGTAGCAGAGAGTGAAGTTTAAATGTATTTGATTTAAAACAGAATAAGCTACATCTTTTTTGCTCGCTTTCAGGAACTTGCCATGTAAATTCAGCCTGCTAAAGATAAATGAAAAAAGAGAAATTATGAAATGAAAACTATCTGTAATACATAGATTGAGTGTTTGGGTGGGAGTGAAAGTAGGAGTTACTGGGTTGGAACAGATTCCTTAAGATCTGTCACATCATAGCATTAAAATAAAAAGCTAGACATAGTAATTTTAAAGGGATGTTGTGTAAAAGTTGGGAAATATTAATGCAGTTACATCCATTGATGGATTCTACACTTAGTTTGTTATGCATATCATACACACATAGTAACTGTAGATAGCAAAATATTTGCTTTGTGTAGATTGCTTGTGAAGGGAATGAGTGCAATATATTAGAAAACTTTGACTCCATCAGCTCTGTCTTTTTGTCATTTCATTAGATGATTCCTATAATGGATTGATTTTTGATCAGGTTTGTAATATAATCAAAGACTTCTGTAAAAGTCCTGAATTCTTCATTTTTAAGTGCTTGTGCTCTTAGCAGCTGCAATCCTCATATGAGAAGGCCAAATAATGGAGAAATTGCTTCAGTCTCTCTCGTTCTGCCACAGACCTCTCAAACAGCCTCAGGCAACTCGCTTCATCTGTCTATTATCCACTGATAACTTATCTTCATACTGATAGTACTTCGGTGATGAATAAATACTTGTAAAAGTGTGTAAATGCTGTGGATATGAGGGTTGGTTAAATGATGAAGATATTTTTGATACAGGAGGGTATAAAACTAGCTATGTTATTCTAGATATTTTGGTTTCTACCTGTTTCCCCACACTGTCTTATCTGGGCACCTCACTATTTGTACCTATGTTTGTAGTGCCATACATTCTTATTTTATTATGGGATCCTTTTCTTAGGGTATCACAAAACCTTTGAGAAGAGTAGCAAATTGAATTCAGGTCTCCTAGTACTAAATTCTGATCCAGTCTTCTGGGGACAGCCCATCTCTGTCACCCTGTGAGGTACTGGAAGGTCTTTGCTGACAGTAGGCTCTGCATCCTTATACAGACTCCTTATTCAAAGTTCCCTGTCCCAGCTCCATTATCAAGTGTCTGTTCTCCCTGACAGTGATGGATGTGCATGCCTTCACACAAGAGATGCTGTCAAGCAAAAGGTTTTTGGGGTTGTTTTATTTGGTCCTACAGGAGCCTCCCTAGAAGATTAAAATAAGAGAGAGCAGTACCAGTGAGGGGTGGTTAAGTCCTATTTGCAGTATGTTGCAAAGGAGTAAGGAACTGGGAAAAAACATGAAGTATGGATTTTTTGCTGTGCAGAATTGTGTCTGGTGTATCACTAAGATGATGCAATATGCATCTAAAAGTACACCTGAATTTTGCAACAGTCTCTATCACTGGTTCTTCCATTCCTTTAATGTTTTACAAATTGCATCAAGGTACAAATCGTTTTTAAACCCCCTTTTTTAAGGAAAGAAGAAGAGATACACGTTTTAAAATTAACCTGAAGATTATGATACATATTTAACAAAGCCTGGGAATTCCAAAGTGTAGACAGCCATTGTCTTCTCTTAACCCAGAAGCGTGAGTAAAAGATACAGTGTCAGCTTTATCTTTGAATTTTCCTGGCTTCTGTCACTTCATGTCACAACCTTAGCATTAGCAATATACATTTTTTCGATTGAGGAACAATAGCTAAAAATGTATTTTGACTACTAAAATTAAGAAGATGACACATAAGCCATAGAAGTTCACTGTGCAATAGTAATGTGTGCCTTTTTTTTTTTAATACAAGTGTAATTTTGAGTGCTTGGTAACTGCTATCTATAGCTACAGAAATATCACCACCTCCTGCCTTTTGCAAGAAACTATATTTTAAGTTTTATATATAGATTACACAATGAGAGAGAGGGAAAAACTTTTAGCTGAGCTTTATACTTTAGTACAGAGCAGAAAACTAAATATAGTGGTTGTCTCATCACAGCAAGGTTGCTCTGTGGCAAAAATACAAAAATAAACCAGCAGAGAGATGTACATTACTAATGGTACATGGTCATTAGAGATAAATGAAGATGGTTACAGAAACAGCTAATTACAAAATATTCTATCTTGAGTGATAACAATTGAACCTGAGCAGTGTCATTTTGGCCACTAAGACCTGTTTTGCTGACTCTCAAATTCTTCTCATTAATCTCATTTTAACTGAGGTTGGATCAAGCTGTGAGAAACCTGAGATTTCAGCCCTGTCAGAAGAATGAACACTTTAACTAATCAAAGGAGTGCTTTTGGCTACTTCTTCCATGAGTATTGCCAAGATTCAGGCCTGTTGGCAAGCCTCATACACTTTCCCTTAAGGAAGCAGTAATAGACTCCATTTGCAAAGAAAGGAAGGACATAGCAGAAACCTATCAGCTCAGGTTTGCTGCTACCTTCTTCAGCTCTAAACTGCACTCTATCTTTTCTGTCCTCTCTCTCTGCTTGATTCAGTGTCAAGAGGAGGAAGAAACTTGTGGGCTAAAACTGCAACTTGCATGCAGCTCCAGAAGGGACAAATATGACTATGGGAAAAAAATAGTTCTGAGGGCTGGGTGAAGGTGGGTAATTGGGCTGGGGAGAAATCTGGCTGTTTCTGAGCAAGAGATGGGCAGATATTAATGACAAGCACAGGATACAGTATTTACAATGTCCTTCTCAACTCCAAGCCCAAATAGCCTGCAAGTGCAGGTCTGTTAGAAGCTTGTGCAGAGCTCAGTTAAATCAGGATAGTTGCATGGTGTTAATTAATTTCTTACAGAAGCATAGCTACTTGTCAAAAGCAAAAACAATTCATTAAAACCTGAGGTTTTCTTTTAACTGAGTTTCTCAACTTTGTAAGCTAGTTGAATATAAATCAGCTGAGTCCTATGCTGTTTGTGTTGGCATTCAGCAGAATCTGCAGGTCAATGTCAGTGTTTAAGAAGTGTTTTGCAGCTGGAAAGCCCAAGTTAGGGCTTTCCCCAGCTATGGAAATATGATCTTCTTTGCTGAATCATGATGTGTTTGCAAAAAAGGACAATTTAAATTTAAAAGGGTTGTACTGCCAGCTAGCATATTGCCAGGTGATTATAGGCCCTTCACATAAGACATTAGAGTGCAAAGCTCCTCAAACAAACGAGGACTATTACAAAATATGGACAGTGCTCTAATGGCTGAAATGCTGCGTAGAAAAAGGAGCATTATCACCTCTAGCACCATCTTGTGTTTCCCCTTAAAATGCAAGGGGAGGAGGGTCTCTCCAGCTCCATCACAAAGTACAGAGATAGCCCTGTGAACTGGATTGTTTGGAGATTTAACCAGCATGTTGCTTCAACAGGATCCTCATTAGGTCTACTTTAAAGATCTCTTGTCCTGATTTTGTTTGTGAGGAATAAAGGATGGTTTGCCAAACCTGGGGCAGTAATGCTGTCAATTTTGCAAATTTCAGTTATCTGGCACTTAAATTACATGCAGTCCCCCTTTGGTTCTTTTGTGGATCTAGACCATAGCACTTGGTTATGGTGTGGGATTTTTGGTTTTGTTTGTTTGCTTGGGTTATCTTTGCTTTTGTGATTTGTTTTTTTTTCAATGAGACTCAGATTCACAAAAATACTTACATACTTAACTCTCATTCACTCAAATATATAATTAACTTTGGAGGTCTGATACTAAAAGCCTGATCCTGCAAGAATAGTGACACATCGTAGTAGCAATGCTGAAGCCAATGGAGTCTTAATTTATTTGTGGAGTAGAATAAGGTCACATACAATGCAGATAGTCTGTCGTGTATGTGAGTTCAAGAATCACCATGGTTACTTATCCGCTATTTTTTGTGCTATCTCTTTCTCCTTTTTTTCCTCCTTTCCTTTTTTTCCCCCTATTTTTTTCTCCCCCCAGTGTTTGTATTACAGTGAAGGCAGATTCTAAATTTACAGTGTAAAACAATTTTCTTTGTGAAATAGTGGCAAGAGCCTTTTGAACATGTATTGCTTTGCAGCAGTGATGTATCCATTAGTATCAGAGAGCAGCAGCTGATATGACCTGCAGGAACTGCTCCTGGTCACCCAGAATATGCTTCTTGACCTGTACATCCTGCTTGTAAATTGAGAAATGTTTGCTTCATTGATGTAGAGCAGTTACTCTCAGCAGGACCATTTCCCTCTTACAGTGGGACTATACATCTCCTGTAACAGTAGCAGCCTGTGATGTGGATGTTAAGATTTGCATAACTGCAGGTAGGAGATTCTATTTAATACATGGGGAGAGTCTTTGAGGATGTAAGTGATGAAACTTCATTCTCTAAGTTCTCCTTGGTGGGCCCATTTATGAGCTAGTCTTCCTAGTGCCTGTCACTTAACATACTTTTAGTGACTGCTGAATGGTGTACTAGTACCTGTGTAATCCAACTTCACAAATTATCTATCCACCTACCTACCTATCTACCTACCTAACTATCTAATGTTTTAAGAACAAACTGAAGTGTAAGGCATAAGACTTCTTTCCTTTCAAGTGGAATAAATGTTCTTATTCATCAGGTATATCCTCCTGTTTCTTGATTGTGTCACAGTGGCAACGAGGGGTAGGCAAACAGCCATGTGAGCTTGTCATTATGTACAGTAGACTGCTACTGTAGACTTAAATTCTGTAAAATATTTTAGTTTCTAATTATGATTAGACACTAAAGCACTCATAGGAATCTCTGGGAAGGTAGGCACCAAATTAGGAGTTAGAGTTGAACTGCCTTCATGTGTAAAGATAGATCTGTTTCAAGCATTTCTGATAGTGTAGGTGATAAATGTTGCTTTTCTACTGGCATTGTAGCTTAGCTTGGTGATGTGTGGTTGTTCTTAACACATGGGATTGTGGGTGACCTTCCTTTTCTTGCTGGTAGCCTTGAGGGACAAAGTGATAATGTGGCATGTTTTGGGACTTTCACTTCATTGCCTACAAATTGGTATGTTCCTGTCGCTGTTCTGGTTCAGAATAGGTATCTTGGGTATCCTGCTTGCTGCACTTAAACCATTGGTTTATGCTATTATAATGCAGGCTTAGCAGTTATACATAAATAAAGAGGAAGGCAAGAGATTGTATCCAGCTAAAAGGGAAGTTAATGGAAGGAAAATTGTTCAGCTGAAAAATAGAAACAATGGTGGATTTTTCTTTTTAATATGCTTTGGAGCAGATTTTAAGCAGTACTTGTTAAGAGGATAGTCTTGCGTACAGGAGTAGAAGGTAGGACTTTTAATAAGGAGAGTAGTCATGGAAAGCAACCAAAAGGAGTATGGACAGGTAAAGAATCATCAGAGATCATCTTTAAATAGCATAAGAGTAAGATATATTTTTTTTTTGGCTCTGTTCCTATCTTTCTGTGTTGTGCTTCTTGCTGGGATTTTGCACATTAAGATTGCCACGTATTGCTTAGGATTGTTAATACACAAAATCCTGGCAAAAGGTTGACATTGTAATGGCTCTAAAGGACCCATTTCAATGTAAATCCTAAGGGTCTATCAATGTGCAGGGGATTTATGTGGGTGAGTCCCATTAATGGTAATGGGACTTATGTGCGTAAATCTCTTCTGCATTGATGGGAAAATAGACTTCTTAGTATGCAAAGTCTCATTTGAAATCAAAGAGCATTTGCATAAGATCCATACATGGCATGGAACTCTGTGTGTTAAAAACAGTACAAAAAGGAGATAATACACCTTAACTACTTTAGTAGATAAATACTAGTGTAGATAGAATGTTCTTTTATGTATTTTCCTTTTTTTTTTTTTTTAAACTGCAGCAATATTTACACAATTATCTCCAGCTATTACTAGCCAAAATATTGTCTTTTGCTAATGTGGATGGTTGCTTTTCACAGAAGTGTAGTTCAGCAAAACAATTGTGTGAAGTTGCAGAAGTTTTATACTGAGCTCATTTCCCAGGTTTCTGCATTAAATAGTCCATTCTGAATGACTCAAAAGGGAAAGAACCAAGGTATCGTTGCAGTCCCAGTTCTGCTGAAATTCTCAAAGCCTATTGATCCAAAATGCTCTCAGATTCTTTGTGCTCGCATTTACCTGAAATACCAAACAGCGCTAAAAAAAGTCACTGTGTGCCACTGTTCCTTAGAATATCCCAACCTTTGATAAAAAAAATAATTTTTAGTAAAAAGTGTCTCTACATATGTGTGCAAGCTCACTTACGTCACAGCAGCATAAGTTAAGATGTCACATTATGGCCGAGTCTGAAAACACAGAACACATGAGCACAATGCTTTCCAGCAGGTGTCACTGTTGGCAAATGTAAAACGAAAATGCAGCTTTATTACAGTTTATGAGGAGTTAAAAATATTTTGGAGGGAGCAATGTACATCACTTTCTTTCTTTCTTTCTTTTTTCCCCCTCCTTTTAATTCTCCTCCTTGTAATACACAGGTGTTTATTTTGTTAAACCGGTTAATATGCCTTACTTACATTAAGTAGGCTCAAATGGACATATGTTACAGGAAAATAATAGTATTGCTTGGGGAATATCTGAAATGTTAATGGCCTACTTTATTCTTGGCTGCCTGGCATCTAGATTTGCCATGTTATTTTTAAAACTTAAGTATATGAGCATAAACGAGTTAATGATTTTGTTATTTCTGTTTTTGAAATGGGTGAAGGAGAAAAGTAAGTTGATTTTAGCTGATGCAGACAAGAAGTGGCCTGCTGAATTTGTCTCATCTCTTTTCTTCTCATTTGTCTTTTATTTTCCTCCTCTCCCTCTCCCTCTCCCTCTCCCTCTCCCTCTCCCTCTCCCTCTCCCTCTCCCTCTCCCTCTCCCTCTCCCTCTCCCTCTCCCTCTCCCTCTCCCTCTCCCTCTCCCTCTCCCTCTCCCTCTCCCTCTCCCTCTCCCTCTCCCTCTCCCTCTCCCTCTCCCTCTCCCTCTCCCTCTCCCTCTCCTCGAACTGGGTGTAAGTATCAGTTTAAGAAGAGAATTTTGAGTATGCGTGAGTGCATGAGGTATCATCTGCCTGAAAGAGGAAAAGTTATCTTATGTCTCATGTAGTACCTCACCTCAGGAATTGGTGTCAATGCTTTCAATAAGACTTCCCTCAGAATGAGGTACCCTCTAAGGAGAGCAGAGTTGAGTGTATTTTAATATTAAGGATATCTGCTGCTTCTTTTCTTTTTTTCCAGGAAGAATTTATCATTTCCCCCTGTAGATATGAACTTGTCAAATCTAGGTGTTTACCTTCATTTTTATGTGAACAATATTAATCTTGCAACCTTTATCTCATTATTCAGTGTGTACTGGATAACTAAGAGTTGCTTTAGGAATGTAACTTTAAATAAGCTTTAACAATCATTCCTGAGTGGAATAAACATCTCAGAAATTCCCATCTCTTTGGAGCACAGAATAAATGTGTTTTGTGGTTTATATCAGAAACGGGTTTTTTTGCATGTAGAACTTTTGATTAATTAGAAACTGTCATGGCATGTGTGAAAGCACTGGCCAGTTTTTCAATGAGTTGATATTTCTGTGTTTATTGACTTCTGTCTATCTACTTCTGTATAGCATGGAATAAATATGAATTTATCCACCCTGATTTTAGAGTTCCTAAAGGATGCTTTATGTATGAGGGACCAAGTTCTTACTGAGAATGGTGACATACAGCCAGATTAATTTCCTTTCTCACTCTTTTTTTTTTTTTTTTTTTTAAAATATCGGATAGTATCTCCCTACTTTTCTTAAAGTCCAAGTGGGAAGTCTGAAATCCAGTGACAGCAAAGACAGCAAATGTTATATCCCTGATATAATTGAACCACACTCAGTGCAGTCACATTAGGAATAAATTTGTATTCCTGTATATTTTTGAAGGAAAACTTTCCAGCTCCTGATTTTGTGAACAGGTGATGGGAGTGAAGGAGCTACAGCTGTTAGAGGGAAGGGGAACACATCATGTCTGATTGCAGCACTTGACTGCACAGGTGAAATTGCTTCAGAGACCCAAGTATTGTTTATCCAGCAGCAATTAGCACACCTCAGCTGGGACAATTTTAGCTTAAAACCAAGCAGCCTTCACAAGTAAACTATTGGATGATACTGAAAGATAAGGGAGAAATGCTCCCTGAAACTTTTCAACTAAATTCATCACGAGTATTCTGAGGAGTGATGGCAGAAGGAGCTGTTTTGTCTCCAAGATGAGTTACAAGCCTCAGGAACTTGAAGTGAGGGGACTACTTATGCTGCCTTCTCAATGGTGTGATTCACCAGCGCCCATTGGCGTTGAAGTAGTGCAAGGTGGTGTCGGAGCTGCTGAGACGTCGTGGTGGATGATGAGGTTGCAGCCATCCTGCCTTGTGGTAAACAGCCTCAGTCATGAAGGAGTAAGGTCAGTCATCCATCTTGCAGTCCACATAGAAGAGGACAGTTTGTGCACTCCAATTAAAGTGGGCATGGAGGTAGAAGGTACCCAGTTTCAGGGCAGAGGGCTGGTATGCATTGTCATGCTGTAAAGCTCCCATGAAAAGATGAAGCTGGCCACCACCAACCCACCAGTGATAAGCAGCAGCCACCAATGGGAGGCAAAGCAACCGACAGAGACAGTGGGCTAGATGCAGACTGGCCAGAAAGGATGTCAGAGTCATGGCAAAGCTTCAGGTCCATGGTGTTGAGTGGAGCCATGTACTCAGAGTAAGCCCCTCCAGCTTCGAGCTCATGAGCTCAGCAGACACCAAGAAGGGCTTCTGCAAGAGCAGAGGCTTGCCCTGCTCCAGTGCTTCCAGTGCTAGGTTCAGCACTAGCCCCGCATGGAGCCAAGGCCACGTGTGGCTCACATTGCACTCCAGCAGCATCACTGACCCTGTCAAGTAGGCAACCATTCCCTTGGAGCTCACTGCTTGTCACCCCTCACCTCCCACTTTCGTCACTGTCAGCAGTGGCAGCAGCAGAAGAGCTGTAGGCCATGCTGGCTCCTCTACATGGGCTGCAAGACCAGTGATCAACTCTATTACTTCACCATTGAGGGCATCTGAGGCTTTTTTTCCCCCTCTCCTCTCCCTCCCTTTTGTTTTGCTTAATTGTTTTTTCATATCCACAGTGCCTATAAGATGCATATTAGCTTCTTAAAGTAACTTTAAGACTAAAAGAAGACAGAGACTCTATTACAAAGTGGTTGTTGTAGAAATATAATTCCTATAACAGCCGTTTGTATGTAGCCCAAATGCATATCTCAGTAGTTGTGCACTCAGTAATGGTGCACAGTAACTTGATCACACGTTTTTGTGGGCATGTAAAGTCAGAAAATATTCAGGATGCTTCAGAATTTGCTATCCTTATGAATTTAGGTCAACAGAATATTAAAAGAATAATAAATTGGAACAGATATTAAAATTTTAGAAGACTTTCTTTGGCTAGCTTATTTATGACAGGCAAAATGTAAAATAACTTTCTATCTTCTAATTTAGTGAACAATTAAATGTTATAGTTGCTATATCTAAGGCTAAATATATGCTGAGTGAATGCAACTTTAGCACTCTGTTCTTACCACGCTGAATTTACAAGCTCATTTGTTTCCTTCAAAATTATTTTGACAATTAGATGGATTATGATATGGCAATAGAAAAGAAAATCCTCACATGAAAGCTTTACTTTTGCAATAAGTGCACTTAAAGGATGTCAGCTAAAAAGGCACAGTTTCTTGGATTCTACAAACGATCAGCATTAACTTATTTAATTTTAGTGAGTTTTATGACTTATTAAATTTTTACTTGCACGTGTCATAATGATTTTCTTAGTCATTGCAGAATCTAGTGCTGGACAAATTTGGATATATGTAATTTCCCCCCCACCCCCTTATATGTTTGTATTACCTGCTTCCTAAAGACTTCCGTTTTATTTGCCTCCATCAGAAATTTAAGACACTTAAATTCAGGAGCTTGACCTTCTCTTTCTTGAATATTTTGTGCTTTCCATTATTAATGTCAATTTTGCAATCAATATCTGTAGCTCAAGGGAGGAGGGGAAGACAGGGAGTGCAATGCTATTCTGCTCTGCAGGTTTGGCAATGGGATGTGTTTTGAATAATGACTTCAGCAATGAAGTCTTTGGAGAGCTTTCCATTGTGCTTTTTGCAATTTGTTTTGCCTTATGAAAACAAATGCTGTTGTGTGCAGGAAGGCAGATATTCAGGGTACAGAATATCAAAAGAGGTACATAGCAGTAGTTAACTGCTGCTGGTGTTAGTGTATTCTGGAATTCTGAATGATTCTAACCGGGAAAAATGTCATCTTTTGAAAGCAGAATCACCCTTGAAACCATTCTAGAAATGTGATAATAGGCCTTGAGAAATCTAGACTTTGAGATGTTTCAAAAGCAGACACAGCATGGAGGACTGTAAGATATGAATCTTGGTTAACAAGCATGGAAACTAGAAGGGCGATGATGAAGGGAAAAATGAGATCTCTCAATGTGATAACTGTGACTTTTGTAGTCTGGTCCCTGTAGCTAGCAATTAGATTGTGTCTTCAGGTGCCTACACCTGGCTTTCCAGAAAGTTGCTGCAGTCAAACAGGAGTAAGTAATGAGACAAATTGTATATGGATGGTTGAGAAATCAAGCCTATAAAATAAGATTTTGTAAAATGAGCTTCTGCCTGAACGTCTTATAGGGTGGATAATATTTTCTAGTACAGAACAGTAAAGAATAATTTTCTGATACAATAATAACAAATAAATGCATTTCTCCCTTGAGTGGAAATGATAATCCTACCATTATCCTGCACTACAAAACAATCTGTAGGGTAAACAAATAAATGCTAGTAGAGTCCTTTATTTTAAAATAAGAGAAATTAATTAGGCTTTTCATTTCTACCATCTTTCATGAATGAAAGTGATAAATGAATAAGCTTTCATACTTGGGTCCAAATAAAACTGCTCTTTGATTTTAGTTTGGAAGAGTTCATAGTATTGCCAGTCCTCTGTACATTCCATCAATAAGTAGATCTTTTATCACGGCTTTTATCAGGTACACTGTAATTCTGGCAGGAAAAAAAATAAGGCAGCTTTGTGTGTAACAGCAGCTTACTCTCATCAGTCCATAATTTATATCCAGTTAGCCCCATATGTAGAGTACAGCTCAAGTGAAGAATTGGGTCAACTGTACTTGCTTTCTTCTAAGCTTCTTTCCTAGCTCTACCTATGAAAACCTGGTGTAAGCATTTTAAAGAATGTGTATGTGTTTAAATAATGCATACATGGTCGCAGAGAGTATCTTCTCCAAATCCTCTAAGCAGTTCTCGTGAAGGAAATGAGAATTGCTCTGATGAATAATTCCTAAATTACACATAAGTGTTACCTTGTTTATTCCATAAACCATCTAATGCTGCGTTAAATGATCAGGTCTTTGTGTATGTCTGGTTTAGTAGCCCATGTGACTCCCTTCTCAAAACTCTGATTGCAAAACCACTCCCCTCTTAATTTCTGGTTCTCAAAAATATATGTACCTCTTTTGTCATCTTTCTTACCCATTGTATCATAATTCTGAATTGTTTGATGGTTGCTTTCTCTTTGGTACCTATTTGGTAGCTACTTTGAGGATCACATCCACATTCAGCTTTCAGATGAACAATTCACTTTTTTGTTGCATTGTGCACGTGAAAGGTTGGCAAGGTTAAACATCATGAAGTTTTTGCTGGAATACATCTAATATCGTCACTTCATGTGGCAATTTTTATTCCACAACATTAGGGGAAAAATTCTGGTTTAGTGTTTAAAATACATTAACTGGAGGATAATTTGTATTTCACAGGCAAGCTTTTCCAGTTGCACTCTTGGTACTCAACTTCCTTTAACATTTGAATCTTATTTCTATTTTAGAGTGCTCATGTGGTGAGAGCAGGCACACTTGGCAAGGTTATTTTAAATCACTTCTGTATGTTGTGATACAGGAGGTGGTTTCTGTTATTTTAAAGGTACATTTATAAAAGTACTTTCCAATGCTACACTCTTCCTCTTGTCTTGGACAAACCCAGACCTGTTCCTCATCTCAAAACACTGGAGTCATTGAGCAGTGAGGAAATTATGACATTATTTGACTACGTGAGCATGAAAAAAAGTTGTAGTTCTAGCTGCCTTGTGCCTCCTTTCAATGATTACTTTTATGACTGCTCAGATAAGGATTTTGAACCTTCTTGCTTCGCTGTTGTTGTATTTATTGTTCGATGTACGTGTAATCTGCTAAAGAAATAGACTTTTCTGCTATTCCTTTTGTATTGTCAGTATTAGTTGAAATGAGGCCACAACTTGAAGTAGTAAAAGGAGGAAACAGAAATGGTGATTTTTTTTTTTTTTTTTAAAACCCAGAATCGATTAATGCAAGCAATCTCTAGAGGTGGCCCAATAAAAGCAAACCCAAAAACTTTATGTAAATGCAAATTCAGTTTTTGATCACATTACGTATCTTTTCTGTTTCTAGACTTCTGAAAAATTATGTATTTTTGTCTTCTTAAAGTGCAAACTATTAACAAATTTAGCAGTTACTGTTCAAAGACTATTAAAACCCACTTGAAATAACATGACAATCTCATCTTTACAGTAATACTAGGTTGTTAATTAGCTGAGCTACCCAAATACTGAGATTATAGTTAAAATGGCTCTGAGTAGGAGGTGATAATGATGCACTGCCTGTTTTACAACACATTATATGCAGTGCACACTAATTCCCACTTTTTTGAAAGAAAATTCACCATCATATTAAAAAGCTCTCATTTTAAAGAGAGTAAAAATCTTCCTCAGTAATGAGAAGAATGATGAGAAGAGGTAAGTCCTGTTATTAAAAGCAAATAAAAAAAATCAATAGTAAGAAGCATCACCTCACCGTGTGGTCCTTAGCTGCACTTGAATCTTGGTTTGTGTAGATCCTGGAAATAACTGGAGAGTGGCCATTCCTCACACAACTGTCCAGCAGTGAATGCTATTCACCTTAACTAGTTAAAGCTTCCCTGAGCATGCAGCTGTAGGTCCACCTCCCATTCTGTAAAGAAAAATATATTTGTCGAGTGAGAAATAACCATTCAATTTCTGATGTTTCTGTAAAAACAAAGCTCATGCACAAACATATTTTCTTTACTCAAGAGTTGTGTTGGTGGTTGTTGTTTGGATTGTTTTTTATTTCCTTGAGCAGGCAAAGGTGCCGTTTTTAAAGAGCTTGTGGGAAAGGGACAGAAAACCCCAGAGACTTTCTTTAATGCTTCATATTCCCTTTCCATCCATTTGTCTTTTTATTCTTTCTATGATTTCTTTCAGAGCATAGTTATTTAATGAGATCCAGTAGATTTGATCTTACAAGTCCTGAGTCAAAATTCTCAGTCTTTTCTCCCTTGTGTGTCCTCAACATTAGTGTCCATTGTACTAAGTATGACTACTTGCTAGGCTTCGCTGGGGTCTGGGATTTGGTAGCTTAAAAATTTGTATAAGGAGCTTTGATACTTCTGGGAAGCTGAATGTTTTTGTGAGGAAAAAAACGAATAGGATAATTGTCTGTTTTAGAAGATTCAAACTTGTCTTATTAGATGAGCAGTAAACAAATATAATGTCTTCATCTAGGAAGAGATCAAATAATTTTGTCTGAATACCTGAAAGTAAGGTTTTATTGCTGTCATGGTGAATATTTTGATTTTAGGATAATGGAAGGAGTTGCCAGTGTTGTTTTATCCATCTTTTTTTAAGGGATAAATAATACTACAAGAATGAAAGTTGTTAAATTTCTATTTTCCAGATATTTTCTGGCACTTGTGAACTGCCACGGGATAAAACCCCTTTGCCTCTTTCTAAACTAAGACACTTGAGACAACAGTTTTTTAGATCTTCATTACACTTGCACTTAGAATTCTTCTATCTTTAAAACCAAGTTTACTCTCTGGAAATTAAGCAGCATTTTGGAAAATTACTGTTTCACTTTCTGGGTAAAATTGCCCAGAGCGGAGGTCCTTGACGGGAGGGAGTCCACTCTAGCTGCCATTTGGGTGCCTTGGTCACCTCTGAATTTTCTTTCTTGATTGAGGTAATCAAAATGGATTTCTATTTGAAAAAGACTTCAATATGCCTTTGATATTCCACGGGAAGAGACTTTAAATAGGCTAGGAAATAGTTTCTAGCTTCAAATGTTGCTGCTTACTAACCCTGTCAGAGGTCATTGGCAGGCAAAAGGTTTGAGAATGCAGTTCTTAATTCATTAAATCCACAGCTGTCCACGCTCAAGAGCAAAATCTAATGCTTTACTGTCAAAATGATATTTGTGTTGGGCATGATACAATTACCTAAAGCTTAACAGTGTTGCTGTGACTGAGTCCATTTTACTGGCAAAATTTTCTGTCACAATATAGTAATTTTGTGCCTTTAAGTATCTTTACTGTATATAATTGACTTTTTAAATGTATGTTTTGCAATAAGGGGCATACCAATGTCCAGGTAGTGCTATAGAGCTATGAGAGATTAGTGGCATTGGTGATATAACATGTTTGTGTTTCCTTTTGGTCTACGTAATCTACATGTTCACTCCAACTTTAAAACAACAATTTTTCTAATTATAGACATACCTGAAATTCATTGTGTGATAAATGTATATTCCCAAGGATGACTAATGTGCTTGGAGGATTGTGCATAATGAGTGCTTTGCATTTGATAGATTTGATCCAGCAAGAGAGTAAGATTTTCGTACAATTTTCTGAGCACCTTAATGTATCAGCCACAAAAAACAAGCACTTGCAATCCTGGTGTCTTTTAACCTCATGTGTGCTGCAGAATAGTAGCGTGCATGTGCTTAAATATCATCATTTGTCAGGATATCAGAGGAATTGTCAGGACAATTATCAGAAGACTTACACTACAAGCAGAAAAAAAAAATCTGTGGTGACTTCAGTTTTACTAATATGTTGGACCAACTTTCTTTCAGGAAACACTGGAGATCTGTGTGTGTTTGTCAAGAATACTGCACAGTCCCTCATGTACATTGGGAAGGGGGGAAATAATACCCATCAGATAAATGGGAAAAGGCCTTATATCAGTTAGGAGTTCACTGTATGATGGTGTACTATTTTCACCTTGAAAAGATACAAGCAGATAACTTGAGCAGACTCTTCTGGTGTTTGGACCTCAGGTTTCATGGTTCTGTTTTCTTTCACCATTCAAAATGCTTTAAAAGGCTTTGAATTAATCTTCTCAAAGATTTACACGAGTCATTTTAAAATAGTGTAGGGATTTCTTTTGTTTTTGTAAGCTCAGGAGTTTGATTTAAGAAAGCATTTGCAGTCATAATTAAGAGAGATATTAAGGTTCTTGTTAATTAAACAAATTGATTTGAATATCTAATTGAGTCCCAAAAGGGTGGGATTTTTCCCAGCTTGAGATATCACATCAAAAGATGGGTAATTTGTAAGTTAACTGCCTGAGTTTAATATTTTTACTGCAAATTCATTTATGTGCTTTATTTCAAACTTTAATAGTGAAATGTTTTATGGTCTTGCTTGGGTTTAGTACACTGGTAGCGTGATGGAGAAACTAAATTGTAAGTTTGTGGCAGAAAGAGGGCAGGACCTTCCTCTTCTGTGGAAAACTGGGTGGGGGGAGTTTGTCTCTTTTGGAGGAGTAAAGAAAGCCTGAGTATTTGCTTGCATTTAGTAATATCCTAGGAAATTACTTCCTCCCTCCACAGCTTTTTCTTTGTCACGCTTTGGAGAAAAAAAGCAAGGAAGGATTTACAAGTAAAAACTTCTGAGACATGGGAGGGTGATTCATCCCTTGTTTTCTAGTGTTTCTCACTCTGTTTCTAAATACATTTCTTCATTTGCAGACTAATTTTCCCGCTTTGTGTTGCTGTTTTCAGCAAGTTTGGTTCAGGAACAAGTTTGAAGTTGACCTTACTTTGGGGAGTGTAAGGGTTGGATCAGATGATTTCCAAAGATTCTTTGCAACCTGAATTATTCCAAGATTGCAGTTTGAGGTCCATGTTGGGATCCAGTATGTTACAAGACACCTTTGGCACTGATTTCTGAAAATAGTTGTCATATCCTGTTATTTACAGAAGACATTGATCCTGAGGCCTCTTTTAAAGAATTTTCTTGGATTTTTAGCAGTCTTGATTACTTGTCTTTAAAGACAGCAATAGGAAACAATTGGGCTGCTTTATTTAGGTCTAATTATTTTACAGAAGGTGCAGGTTTTGCATGGTGTGATGCATAATTTCTGAAACTTAGGAACAAGAAAGGTCTTTCTATTCCTCAAACAGCTGCACTGTATGTCTACAACAAACTCCCTGTGAATGGGAAACAAAACTTTTTGTGAGGTTTGGGCTTTTACTGCTTTGTTCCAATGGATCTGAGAGATGTCACTGAGTTGGCATCTTCTCTTTCCTGAAATCTCTGGCCTGAAATCATGATATTGCCCTGAAGATAGCTATCATTGCAATATTTCTATATGTAGGGTTTAACTAAGGCTATACACACACTTATCTGTTAAAATTGCATTATCATGGTACTGAAAGTTTCTCCATAATGTCTTGGTTCTGAAAATTCTGCTCTTACATTTCAGAAATAGCTCTCTTTACCTTTTATAGGGAAACCTTTGGTTTGGATTGCACTGGGTATGTTTTTGCTAATCCTCCTGTGGTGATTTATGTACCTTCTAAAGTGGATTGCACACTGATGGTACCTATCCCAGTGGCATCTGTTCAGATTTCAAGTTTCAGAGCATGCTGCTCATGTGGTATGAAGGATGTCCCTATACCTGAGAAGAGGAACTCAGAGTGTGAGGATACATATAAGAATTGACATGCAAAGGGCAGTTTTGTATGTTTTAGTTGGTTTGGGGGTGTGTGGAGTGTGTTTTTATCTGATTGTTCTCTTTCTAGTAAGCATAGTTTGCTCTCTGAAAAGGCAGACTTCTCCCAGAAATTTGCCTTGAGGAAAGCTGTTTCTAGAATAGCCTCTGTTGCTCCTAAGCAACAGGTGTACACTATAGTCTCTTAAATTCTATCTGCAAAAGCTTGTGTGTTCCTGGCTTGCTTTTTTTGGGGGGGAGGGGGAGAGGCAAGGGGGGTGTGAGGGTTGGGGGAGGAAGGTGGCATAGGTAGGAGGAGGTATAGATCACCAGGAAGTCTCTTTTGAGACTTCATTGCACTCTATGTTGGTGGAATCCTCCAGTGCAATAGCAGACATTTCAATTCTGTAATTTAGACAAGACCCCAGTTGAAATAGCATAGCAAACACCCTGATTTTTATTTTGTTATTACCTTTTTATTTTGCAAAATTTGAGTTTAATATTGCAGTACACCTTAGTTTTTCAGCTACTTCTGGTACTTACAGTTTTAAATTGTTTGTTTTATTCTGTTTCTCCAATTGAGACATTTGTGAAGAAAGCCCACAAAAGAAATAATTCATTTTCATATTACCAGAAAACATTTTTCAAATGTCATTAAGCTGCTTGGAAATTTCTAGAAGTGTAATTTTTCAAAAATAAAGAGTAAGGGCTGGTGGTGGGGAAATCCTTCCTCCCCATAAGAAAGAATATATTAATTTGTTTTAAAAACAAAAATTAAAATGCTTTCTCTGGTAATTGTTATCTTTCTACATTAGTACAGTGTGCTGTTGAGTGAGAGAATTAAATAATAAATAGTTGAAAGTCTTGAACAGGTCATAAAGGTCTTGGAGTATAACACATTTTATGTCTAGATTTATGTTTTATAAATGCAGTGAGAATCAACTACATATTCGCTCCCATATATGATTAATAAAGCCAAAACTGATACTGCATATACTGAAGGTATATATATGCCCATAATAAATATTTTCTGACATATATTCATAGGTTTATAGCATTTATAAAATTAATGTCATAACAATAAATCTGTTTGGAGAAGACTCTAGGAAGAATCAGAGTACTACAATGAAAGTATCCAGTATTTCAGTTAATTCAAAATAAATGGGGAAATTAAATTTAAATATTTTTTAAGAGTCCTTGAATGGTTTGTTGATTAGAAACTAATGTAACTCCTTGTCTAAGATAAAACACCAAACAGGCAGCAGCTGCTGGTAATTGGTGCAAGTAATTGTAGAGCCAATAAGTTGAAGAAGTGCTTATTAAAAGAAACTGCCTTCCTATCTGCTCATAAGTTCAATTGAGTAATGCACTCTACATGTGGTCTGACGGTAGGTAAATTATACACCTGATTTAAAAACACTCCATCCATAAGAGCTCCTATTTTGCTCATCCATAAAATTTTTACTTTCTTTATTGCTAACTACTCGCAGAAGCATATGGCATAATATCTATCAAATTAGGCTTTGAGGACATCTTAGACTGGCACCCTGCTGACTTGAAACATGTGCTTAATGCATATTGCAGTGTTTTTAACCCCTTAAGTGCCCCTGGGATAGGCTGGCTTCACACGCTCAAGGCAGGAATGCCCATGTGGTCTCACAGATACAGACTGCACACCCTGCTGATCTGCTGGCATTCCACTGAAAGTGCCAAATATGCCTTGAAATGGCTGATGCACAGGTATCATTTAAATCACATTTTAAAGAAACTTCGAGGCTACAACATCTTCATTTTGAACTGATAAGAAAATAGAGGGATCTCAGAACAAGAGTTGTAACTCAGGATTAGAGAATATATTTTTATAGAAAAAAAAAAAAGTTGAAATTAAGTCATCCTACTCCTCCAGCATATTAGTTTGCATGCAGATTGTTCTGAAAAAAAAATCCATTAATATGATGGAATTATCTTCTAGTAAAAGTTATGAGGTGATGTCATGTACTCATTGCAAACACAGGTGAGTTTCTGATCACATAAATAACTTCCTTTGATCTGCTCCTAAAACAATCAAAATCAATTTCCTCTCAGCTCCAAATTGTTGTCTTCAACTTGATGTGAAACAGTCACCTTTTCTTTTAAAGGAGCTACAAGAAGTCCAATTGTCTGCAGGTCTGAAGATGTTGGGGCGTACCTTTTGACAAGCGATGTACCATGCAAAAAACACTCTGGAAAAAAAAAAAACAAAAAACAAAAAACCTACTGTAGTCATGCACTAAACTGATGATTAAATATTGGAAGAAAGAAGGAATAAAAACATCTGATTTGGAAGAAAGAAGGAATAAAAACATTTGATTCAACAATCACAGAAAAGTCATTTGGATAGTTTCATCGAGGGCTTTGTGAAAGCCTTCAAAGCATCCTTTAGAAGCAGTTTAAAGCCTGAGTACTGCTTTCCCTTGCTGCTTGACATTAATTTTTAATGGAAGATTTTCATTGGAACTGATTAAGAGGTTAGAGGTTTTATTTTTGAACTTACACTTTTAAGTTATTCCTTTAGCCTCAAGGCTAGCTTGGCACATTGATTTATCCTAGTCCTGTACATTTTTAGGGATTTTCTTGAGTATATTTGGACAAGATTTGTGCTGTGAAGTTCTGTCACTGAAGTTGGATTACACTTGGAGAAAATGACAGATCACACTGCTGATGGACATGGTGTACTGGACAAGCTGAAAAGGAAAGCCTGGGAAAAGGCTCCTGTGGCCATGTGGCTGATGGTATTCTGCAGAGGAACTGGATCAAGAAGATGCTTCTTTTGCTGCAGACGCCTCCCCACTGGAGGCTTTACCAGCTGCTGGCCTGACCTGGATGCACTGGCCAGACAGTTGTCCCAGCATAGCCTAAGCTTGTTTAAAATGCTTGTATGCCCAGATATCTGGTATGGTAAAAAAGCTAGCTAAAGAAATCTGAGGAACTTAATAATAATAAGAAATATGTATCTATATCAGTAATAGTAAGATTAACAGCCAATTCTTATCTACAGTGACATGGGTTTAGTTGAAATTAAACTGAAATAAGGGGTTTGAAATCACAAGCGCTTTGTGTAAGCAAAGAGAGAGAAAGATAAAGGATGTGGTTACACAAACAGGTTATGAAAGGATAAGCTCAAGTAGACCATTAGTAGAGGGTGACTCTAGAGGAGCTACCTCTCTTCCACTGGGAGAGGAGATCCCTCCTGTTTGCCATAACACAAAGATGTGCACAAAAGGGGTTTTGATGCATGTGGAAATGTGTTCAGAGTAAAAGACTGTTTTGTCCAGTGTCTTGTTTGAATGAGCACGAGTTGTTCCCTAACAAACTGTAAGATCAGGGTAAAAACGTCTGAAACTTCATTGACATTCCTGCTTTTCAGTTTTGGTGTTTGTTTGGGTTTTGTTGTTGGGTTTTTGTTGTTTTGGTTTGGTCTGGTGTGGTGTTTTTTTTTGAGGGGGTGGTGGTGTTTTGTTTTGGTTTGGGGATTTGTTGTTGTTTGTTGGGTTTTTTTTCAGGTCAGTTGGATCAGTTTTGGGTATCTGCCTACATAGTAACTCTGGAAGTGTGGTTTCTTCGGTTTGCTGACCATATGCCATTACTTTGTGCTGTTGCAATGGAGCAGCTGTGCAGTGTTGCTAGCGGGTTGGAAGAGAGATTTTGAGCAGTGACAAGATTACCTTTTCAACAAGTCTAGTAAGTATTTTACCTACAAAAGATGGTTTAAAGTGATTAAAAATAGATGTTTGAAGTGGACTAGTCCCTGAATGTTCCAGTATAAAAAACACTCATATATTGGGTTTGCGGTTTTTGTCCTTTTTTTTTAGTTATTGTTGTTTGGGTTTAAGTGAAAGGATGGATCATGCTTCCTCATTAGACTTAGCTGAATATATTCTCCAGTTGCCTATCCAGTATTCATCACAGGCTTTATCTACAAATTCCTGTCTGTGGAAAGTGGGAGGTGGGAGCTAAGGCAGTGTACTGCAGGAAGCAGGAATGGGGATAGAAATAAAGCAGCTAAAGGAAGAAGTAAGGAAGCAGAAAGAAAGCAAGCAAGAAGAATATATACTTTTTTCTGTCTGTATACTTTGCTGAGGTGAATTTGTTTCCAATACATCTTTTCAGACTAAAGATGATGAATTAAAGAATGCAAATATTCCTTAGGGACAAAATATAGTAAGCCATTAAACCAATGTTTGTTAAAATTTTAGCGTCTTCATTTCTTTGTGTTCACATGCAACACTAATGTGAAGAAGTGATTCTCTTTATGGCCATTCTATTAAGCAAAATTATCATTAAATAGAAAACTATTTTTGTTAAGTTCATTAATACCCAAAGTGCCTTTGATTCAGTATCTTATTTCTGACAGTAACGAGCAAGGGAGACCCAAGAAGAAGGCACTCATGCCATAATGCTTCTCCAGACTACTTCCTCAGCTTCCAGCAGTTTGCAGTGCCACAGTCTGAGTCAGTTATGAGGCTGTCTCTATAACCTTCATTGGATTTTTATGCTGCTGTATTATATATTTTGTAAAAATGTTCTTAATTTTTGTAGCTTTTTAACATCCCTCACCTCTGGACTCCAGTCCAGATTTTTACAGTCTTTGTTGCCTTCTCTGTAACTTTGCTGTTTCCTTTGTATCTTTTGGAGAGAAAAATGGGAAGAATTGCATTGGAAATTCAAGATGCAGAAACACCATGCCATTTCCTAGTTTATTCCCTATCTTTTGGAAATGTTTACAATGTTTAGCTAACTTTTTTTGATGGCAAGTGAGCATTGAGCTGGTGTTTCCATAAAGCAAGCTCTTACCAAATGGCAATAGACATCTTGGAAGCTCTGTCTACATTGGTGAAATGAGTTTTACTTCTTCACAAGTGCATCTTAACTTTTATCCACAATTAATTTCATCTGCCAGTTTATTTCACATCAATTTAGTACAGTAACTTTCTTCCATCACTTTCCCATTAGAGATTTTTTTTTTTCACTAATCTGATCATCTAGCTCCTTTGAGTACCACAAAGAGTGTGGGCTTTACCACAGATCTTCATGAATTAGTACTGCTAAGCAGAGTTTAGCCTGTGATATTCTTGAACTGAGTGTCTATGATATTTGGAATATACTGCAAATTCTGAACTAGAAGGATCCCACAGATTCTGGGGTCCTCTGCCTTTCCTGTCCTTTGGTTTATATTTTCTAGCCCATGTGGCAGATGGTGTGTCCTGACTTCAGCTGGGATAGAGATAATTTTTTTTCCCCAGTAGCTGGTGCAGTGCTGCATTTTGGATTTAGTGTGAGAATAATGATAACACACTGATGTTTTAGTTGTTGCCAAGTGGTGCTTATCCAAAGTTAAGGATTTTTCCCATTCCCATGTTATGCCAGTAAGCAGGTGTCTGAGAAGCTGGGAGGGAGCATGCCCTGTACAGCTGACCTGAACATACCATAGAGTGTCATACTCAGTATGTGAACTCAGGAGAGGAGGGGAGCATGGGGGGGGGTGTCACAAATCAATGCTTAGGCATCACTCAGGGGGTAGTGAGAAATTGTATTGTGCATAACTTGCCTGTCCAGCTTTTATTTCTCCCTCTTTTTGTTATATTCCTTTTTATTATGATATTATATTATATTACATTTTACTTTATTTGTTATTGCTTAAATTCATTAATTTATTAAACTGTTCTTATCTCAACCAACAAGCTTTATCTTTTTTCCACGATTCTCCTCCCTATCCCACTGGGAGGGGGGAGGAGTGAGTGAGCAGCTGCTTGGTGCTTAGTTGCTGACTGGGGTTAAACCACAACACAGTGATGCTCCTGTTGCCACTTCACTGGAACAAGTGATAGGGGGTTGTGCTGTAAACCTCTAAGTCTGAACATAAGTTATGACACAGGTTGAATGATCAGATATGGCTCTGTACTATATTTGTCTTAGCCCCCTATTAAAGTTATTTTTAAAGCAGAAATTCTATTTTTCACCACCTTTGATTTCCAGCTTTTTTCTTTACACCAAGCACTGTGTAACCCCATTGTGATGCTCTGACTCAAATGGCATGCATGAGATTTTCATCCGGTAGCTGCAATCAATTTGCTCCACCAGGTTTTGCATATTCAACTTGTGTGTTGTACCAATTTTGGCAACACATGCAATTGTGCAGTGAAGGAAACTACTGCCTGTAGAACCCCAAATTCAAGTGTTAAAAAGGTTAAGCAACATTAATTGAATTAACCAAGGAATTGCTGGAAGGGAAAGCTATTATCTATTCTAATGGTCAGATCCCAGGAAAATTCCCAATTTTAAATTTTGGGTTCAGTTTTACTACCTTTACTTGCTAAAACCTTTTGAGTGTAATCCTGATGATGCATTAAGGTATGTTTAAAAATACATATTTTAATATCAATGTGTGCATGCACAGCTTTCAGTCATGGCAAAATTAGACTGCAATCAGTTGCTGAATGAGAAGCGTTTATAAGATCAAGAACTAAGGCATTGTTCACTAAAGGCCAGGATGGCAGCGTGTAGTGGGTTTTATTGTGTTGTTATAGATTGGACAGGAAATGAAAATGTTGTTAATTATTCAGAAAACAAAAAAATTCTCTCTGATAGCTTTTTTAAATTTGCATTTTATTATCCTCCAGGAACAGCTTAATTGACTCTTACTTGAACTACTTTAAATCCTTTAAAAATGTGGTTTTTAAAAAGTGCTTTTATAATGTTTCTTTTCCTTCAGTAAGGAGTTGCTTTAAGAGAAAAAGTAAAAAGCTGAACTACATATTGAATTTTCCAGGCTGTGTTTCTGCACAGCAATCTTCTGAAAAAGTGCAATTATTTTTTTTTTCTTCCACTCAAACATGCATTTCAGAGGAATGAGTAGATCAGATAAAGAGCTGAGATTCAATTCAACTCAACCTTGAGTCACTCTCTGACTCTGTCTCTTTAAAAAGAAAAAAAAAAGGAAAAAAAGAGGGAAAAAAAAAAAAACAACCAAGGTGGCAAAATCAATACAAACCAATAATAACTTCACATTTGTGGAAGCAACATGAATGGCTCTCCAAAATATTGAGACACATCCAAGTACATTTTAGCAGAGCTGATATTTATCAGAAGTCATTTGCCCTCAAGCAGATGCTCTCTTTCATTGTGCTCCTGTCACAAATGACTAAGATTTATGACAGACAATTACAGCATCTGCAGTTAGCAGCCTTATAATCAGCACCATTATTTAACGATTGGTGCAATAAACTGACTCCTGTTACTGTTTATCAGATATCAGTCAGTTCTGGCTATTTTCTTCAGCTCCCCAAATCACAGTATGGTGCAACCACTGCCTTTTAATGGCTAGTCAGAAGCAGGCACATTTTCACGTTTTGTACAGACTGCCGAGGAAAAAGAAAAAAGCAACCAATTACATGTATGTATGGTGCCCTCTCATTTGAGATGCCTGTGTATGTAACTATCTCTATACAGTCTAAAACCTCTTGAAAAAAAAAATAACAGCTTTTACTATTTCAGATAAGAGCTTCTATTTAGGCTTCTGCATGGGGAAAAATGTCTTCTGTTTAAATATTCATGTTTTAAAGAGCGAATAAAATGTTGATATGCTGGAGTAGTCATACTCTCTTGCAACATGAATTCTGTGTGCATTTGAGGAAGGGACAGCATCAGTTTATTATTCAGCTTCCTGAATGTCAGGGAAATAATAGAATTGTGTTTTAAACTTAGTAACATTCTTATCAAAATTAAAAGCATGGGAAATGTCCCAGTTTGGTTAAAAACCTCATGTAGAATATATGTGGTGACACTTCTATTTGGTCTGCATTTTTTGCTGGAAACCTTGTGAAAGGGAGCTAGATGACTTTTCAGTTGGACTTATAGCACAAAAATATGTTAAGACCTGCTTGTCTTCCAAAAGCAAAGATGTGATGTCAGTGCCATGTTTTGGCTTTACTTAGACCTGTGACTATCAGGCATGAGTCTGATTCCCTTAAGTGCATTTGTAAGCAAATGTTTTATGTAACTAGGAGAAGACTTTTTTTCCCTTGCAGCCTGTTCCCTAAGTTTCTTAAGGTTATGGGGTTTGTTGGGGTTTTGGGGGGTTTGTTGTGGATTTTTTTCATTCTTGTTCTCTGTGTGAGATGGGAGTTTTGTTGTTTTTCAGTTTGAGTTTGATTTTGGCTCTTTTGTAATTGCAATCCCTGCATCTTGTCTGCATTAGTTCTTTACAGAGTAGGAAACACTTTATGTTTATTGACATATTCTTCTATTTTAGCTGCTAAATGAGAATGCTTTTATCCATAATGTTTTTGAGGACAAGATTGTCTGTTTTAAGTGACTAAGGAAAAAAAGTTAGATTATTTTTTTGTTCCTGGCAGTAGAAAGTAAAGTGAGGGTAACTAACTCTCTTCTGTTCTTTGTGGAGATGAATCATGTTTTCAATAAGCAAGCAGGATTTAAAAATCACTCGAAATACTGAATTGAGTTGAACTTTCTTGGTACAGACATTTATTAATAAACTAAGAAAACACAGGGCTGATCGTGTTTCATGGCTCAACAAGTACCTAACCTGTTGTTATTTTCTTTTTCTGGAATAACTGGTCACTCGTAATTCTGAGGTGTTCCAAACAAAATGTCAGATGATAAAGCATTGTACATACTTTTGATTAGAATTTCACTTTGGGTGATGTTGTCAGGGTTAGATGAACATGTTTATTCAAGAGATTACATAACAGTGGGTATCATCTTATTAGTTCTTAAAATCTAGGGGTCTGATTTTGAGTTTCTTTTTATCTATGGCAGTCATAATTAAAACTGACATCTTATATTTTTTGTAGATCATAAATTTATTTAAGATAATTGTAGATGAACTCTGCATTGATAGCAGAGATATTGAATCTACAAAAATGAGTGTATGAAATACAATTTCTTGTCTGTGTTTACTTATGCATGCTGTAATACACTTGAAAGGATACGACTTTTGAAAAAAACAAACCAAACCTACAAAAACCCCAAAAAACCCAAACAAACTAACAAAAACCACCAAAAAAATCCCAAACAAACCACCAACCAAAAACCCAACAGCAACAAAAAAAATCCCACAGTATAAAAACTGACTTCTGAAAACTGCATTTTGGTCTGTATCACTCTGATTTTTGAAGTAATTCATGCACATAGAATATCATTAGTATGCAGTCATGGAGCAATTTGTTTATGCTGATAAATATCTCCCAGGGACTAGGTTGAGACAACTGAATTAATTTTATTTTCAGCTAATGCAGATGTGAAATGGTATTTAAGATTGGTAATAGTAGATGATGCATTTAGCAGAAACTACTTAGTGATGCAATCACACTAATATTCAAATCAATAGAATTGATTTGAATAGAATTTTAAAAAATCAATAGAATTGATTTGGACAGAATTAAAGGTATAAGGTATATGACTTGGGGGGGGGGGGGGTGTGGGGGGGTGTGTATGTATATACACACACACCTAATTTCATACTGATGGACTAAGTCTGCCAGGCAGGAATATTTGTGGGCCAACAATGAACTCTCCAGTGGGTTTGGATTAGTAAAGTGGGAAGCTACAGTGAGTTCAAGTAAGGAATAAAACTCCTTCTGCTTCTGTCAGCTCCATTATTACTCTCCAGACTTTGAGATTCTGGCAGAGATATCATGGGACAAAATTAAACAAACTGCTTAAAGTGAACGTTTGGACACTAAAATGTTTTGAAAGTGAAAATGGCACTTTTGCTTTCAGCTAAAACTAGAGACCCTGATCCATTACCAATGCCCAGATTAATAGTAGATGTTCCTGTAGATATTTATGATGAAGGTTGAGGGATGAACTCCTGTGTTAATTTCACTTGATCCGGTACGTGCTCTAATCAGTGGAAAAGACTGTCCTTTATAATAGTTCTTGAACCAAGCCAACTTCTAATTAGTGATAGGCTGCTATGGTTTTAGGGAAAGATTACCTGACTAGTCACATTGATGAAGCTCCAGGATGATGTAATGGGAAATGGTGTTAAAAGTTGTGATAAAGTTAAATATATGCCTTTGGATTGGGTTGGGTTGGGTTTTTGTCTTGTCACTTTTGCTTCATTTAGTAAAAGTATTTAGAATCTCCTGATGAGCAAGTTTTGTTTTAAACTTGGTTTTACTGAAATAAAAACATTGCTCTTGTTTTGGAGCTGTCCAAAACAGGAAAATGAGCCAAGTGCTGCATCCTTGCACAATACTTACAACTTTCATTGGAGGTTAACTCAAATGAATCTCTCGTCTTTTGTTTATCAAACATTGCCTTTGAAGATAGCATACCTCTACTCATTTTGAATAGGCCATGCCTGTTTTGGGAGTAGCTGAAGCACTTTTTCTTCCTTCTTTGGTATACAAAAGCCATTATGTGTACTGCACACTTTTACAACATGCACTGCTCACTTGTACATTGTAAATGTATTTCTCGTGGTCCATATATGTAGCCTGGAGCTAGCTCAAATTTTATATTCAGTCTCTTGTAAAAAAACTATTGTTATTGTCTTTGCATATAAAAGACTCCTTAAGCCTTAAATGTTTCTGTATCTAGGTTGTAATAACACAGCATATCTGCTTTCTCTGCTTCTCAAACAGAGCTAGGGAAAAGAGGAGAGAGTGCAGCTGCTGCTGATTGCCTTAAGTTATGCTTCCTTCCTTCATACTTTGTTAAACCAGGATACAGTGTAATGCCATTTAGTGTGTTAGGTATTTTCTCCAGCTCCATCTCTTCCTTTACATCGTGCATGAGTAAGCTTTATGACCCATGCCTGTTATCTACCATCGTTCTGAACATGAATAAGAGCTTAGAAGCTATAGATACCATATGGAGCATTGCTTCAACGTGATAGAGTGCATTTCATTTGACATAAGCCAAAGTTTAATGCCTATAAAAATCTGTTGCAGAAGTATAGTGGCAAGTAGCATGCAGTGTCTCTGGGAGGAGAGCTCTTCCTGTTGAGCTCCTGTCCATCTCCTTGTCAACCAAGAAATCCAGAGAAGAATCTGAACTGTAAAGCATTCACAGTAGAAGCTTGTAAATTGGGACACAAAATTTCATTCCTGTGCAAAAGGTCATTGTAAGAGCACCACTGTTTTCTAAAAATAGTGATTTTTACGGGATAGGAATGCAAATTCTAAGACCACATTCCTGGAAGCATTTTCTTCCAAAAAGTACTTAAGCCTAATATTAAATAAGTAGCAAAACGTGACCTCAGAGTGTAAAATTGAGGCAAAAGCATCAAGAACAAACTTTGGATATATCAGCAAGAAAATAGTGCTAGGATTAAGGAATTGCTAAAGCAATTATCTCATAAATGGTCTTAGGAAGAACTTTCTTTAAATGGTTTATATAGTTGTATTTGGTGGGAATTGTTCGTTGTTTTGTAGGTTTTTTGCATTTTTGGTTTTTTTTTTGTTTGTTTTTTAAACTTGGCTTATGAGATGAGTAATACACTATGTGGGAGAAGGTTACTAATAGCTGAGAATTACTGTTGGTAAAGGATGCTTAACAAAGAGGGACTCTCATTCCAAACCAAACTGAAATTCAGAGTAGAATCTAAATATATTTTCAATAATTATTTTTATATCCATCATTTCTAACCTTTGCTCAGAATAGCTTTTCTTAATCATATGGGGTTTCTTATCACAGAAATGATAAGAAAATTTAAGCTCCTTTAGTTGCAAAACTCCTCTGAGTAGCTGGACAGTATAACGTTGTCATGATGTATGCTATTAGTGTTTCATTCTCGACAACATTTGAATTTCTACGGAGTTAGAACTTGAGACATGTATGGTGAGACATACTATACAACCGATAAAGACTTGTATTAGTAACATTTGTGCAGTAAGTTCTTTCAGTATTTCATAGATTTAGGAATACCTGGGTAAAGAAAAAAAAATTCCATGCAGGATCAGCTTTACTGGTTCTGTATTTTGTCCTAGAAAAACATCTGAAGTGGTTGTCCTTGTTGCCTGCTGTCTATGTCCTTGCTATACTGAATAACTACCTATTTTTACTAGTGAATTAAGACTTAAAAATCACCTTAATCTTCTTTTAGGGAAGAAGGGAGATGGGTTCAAGCAGTCAGTCACTAGATTTCTTGAAATTAGAAACATTTCCTTTTGCAGCTGAGTAAGCACAGGAAAAAATATTGGCCATTCCACTCAAACAACATCTGCCTTTTTACTTCTTTGTCATCAGTACATGATTGCCTGCCAAACTTTCTAGCTTGTTGATTTAATGGATTGTCTGTGTGTATCCTGTGGAATTTGAGAAAAGCTGCTTTTCCTGTAGAGAGCTGGGACAGGAATGAGTGTAAAATGCACATGCTCCATTTTGTATATGTCAGTATAGGATATGTGTGATTTAGGAAAAGTAATGATATCATTTGTTTATTGTTTTATTTAATAAGTTTTCAAAGGAATTCCAAATTCTTTCTAACGCAGATATTCCTGCATCTGTCAGCATAATACACTGGGGGGCATGAAGAAATGTAAACCAGGGAAACCCTGGTCTGAAGAGTTCCAAAGATTCCTTCTCTCATAGGTGTTTATTCATAATTATGAATAAAATGCTGTGCTATTTCTTCAGTATTCCCAGCGTATCTCTCGCTGTCATGTCATATTTGTTTCTGGACCACACAGATTAGATCAAATCTATTTTTCATTACATTTGCAAGCTTACAGTTTGAGATACATCTTATTATTCATGTAGGAGTAGAGTCTTGGTTTATAATCAAAATGATATGGTGAAACATTGCTTTTAATCAGGAGGCAGTATCTGCTCCTCTTTCCACTGATGTTTCTGTTATTAAACTCCTTGGATGACCAAGCCAGACCAGACTCAATGGATTGCAGTCCATAGCTTTTTTGCCCTTTGCTTTTTCCTTTTAGCATCTTTAAATAATAATAAAAGCATTGTCTACAGTTTTAACTGGAAATACTAATTGCATGACATACTGGGCAGTTTTGCAGGATTTTGTGGTTTTTAGTTTTCTGAGAGGGGTGGAGTAAGAATTAAAAAAGGTAATAGAGTGAATAGAGAGCAGGAGATGCAGAAAAAGAAGAAATACTATAGTAAAATGAAATTGTTGTTATGAAGATAAACATTTTCTATTATTGCTTGCCTTTGCCAATGTGTTTTTTTGTACTAAAATGTATTCCTTTATTTAAAAGGATAATATAAAAGCACTCCTGTCAGATACCCAGTTCTTGCGGAACATATTCTAGAAAAACATTGTAGTCTGGATGTTTGTAACAATAAGGCAAGCAAATAGCAAAAGAAAACAAAGATAACTGAGGATGCAAATAAAAGATGCCAAACACATGAGAAGAATACCATATTTTCACAGTGGAGGTGTTTGGTTGTTTTTTTTTTTTTTTTTTTTGTTATTCTTTTTAAGGAAACATATGTTTATAAACAGTACAAACTACATTTTCCCTTATTATATAATGAATTTAACTTCAGTTGCATACAAAGTTTGTATATGTTTGACTTCTCAGGGTGAATAAACCGGTCTTTCATTGAACAAGAGATCTTTGGCATTACTTGAAACCTGTTTTTAAGAAAATTAATTGTTTTCAGACAGCAGATTAGCATAGTATCTGAGCACTGTGCTCATTCTTTTTCAGCATCTGAAATCCAGTGCCTGGCACTTGCCATCGTGGGTCCTCTAACCATTCATAAGTAGTTTTGCCATAATCCCATTGATATCAGTGGAACTGGGGTGGTTTGGGGTTCTTGGTGTTTTTTGAAGATTGTACAGTTAGGGAAATTTTTACAGCACTGTATGCTAGTCTGCTCCTGATTTTAAAAGCTGCAGCTGAGTGGGCAGTTTTCACTATAGTGCTTGAAAGGAATCAACAATTAAGATAATGTTTTACCAGATCGAATATTTTTCCCCCTTTTTTTTTTTTTTAGGAAAGAGATTTTCTTGCTATCATAAACTGATTAGTCTTTAAAAATGAAAAGTTTACAAATTAGTGCATTTTAGAAGACAAAAACTTGCAGAGACATGATATGTAAAATCAGAATTTATTGCTTATACCCTCAGCCAGACATCCTGTGTATCTGTTGAATAGTAATGCAAAAGAAAAACCTGGTAGTAAAATATTCAGTGTAGCAGCACTGCTTATTTATGCTATTGTTAAATTAACAGGGTAGGGGCCAGTAGTATAAAGGTGAATCTACAACAATGTGTGATATTAGGAGAAAAAGGAGGATTGTCGTGGGTTGGTTTTAAGGTGGCTTTTTCCTGGATACACTAGAGCAGTATCTGTAATCATAAAATAAAATAGTACTAATATTAATACTAAAGAATTAGAGTAATTTTATTATTTCTATGTCTTTTGCTATTTGGCATTACCTGGTATATTTTGGGACTCCAGTTTCAGTGCTGTCATACAGAAATATGTGGCTTATCAGCTAGAGATGTTTATAAGACTAATTTTAAAAGCTTTTTTGGGGGGGTTAAACTTACTTTCAGCTGTTTGTTTGTGTACAATGCAGTGATCTGGCTCCCCCTAGTGTATTAAAAAAATCCCTCAAAAGGTTTAATCGAGTATTTAATGAATTGATAACAGGAGAAAAATGTGGTTTTGTGAGACACATAATGTGACCCAACACCATGTTCCATTGGAAAAACATCACTGCATTTTTTAGAAAGGAACAAAAACTACCTTTTCTTCTTCGCACTTTCTATTACCGTTTTCCCAGTGAAATGAAATGTGTCATATTTCTATATTTTTTAAAATAAATCATAAATTTGTTAATAGGAAATAAAGCTTCAAAACAATTCTTTAAACACCAGAAATGTGTTACTGAGTTCTAAGCCTGACTGCAGAACTACTGACTTTCTGTCCTCGAAAAGATTTGTGTCCAAAGGAACTGTTTACAGAAGCTCTTTCTGAAATGAAAGTGTTTGATGAAATCCTCTTTCTTTTTCTGGCTGTTATACTCTATGCATCTAATGAAATCATAAACGGAAAATTATAGCTTCATTCTAGAAAATGTGAAGACTTACTCCAACAGATGGCATCAAAACACCGGTCTGAACTATATGATTGCTGATTGTTAATTGCTTCTGTAAAACAATCCTTTTAAACAGAGTAATGCATTTTATCATACAGATTATAGTTCTATGCGTTTGGGTTTTTCAATATGTGTTAACATTTTCTCCTCCAGTGTAAGACTTAGTGTTTGCATAATTATCGGATTAAACAACAGTGACTCAATTTTTTTTTTTTTCTTTTTAAAGAAATGAGGACAAGAAGATAGAGAATTATGAATCACAATTTCTGTTTATTCAGAAATGGTAAATTACTGTACAAGTATGAGCTTTTATTATGCACAAAACAAACGGAGCAAGATGCCCTTAAGTGCAAAAACAATTACCTAGTCCAGCATTCTTCACTCAAGAAACTCCCCGTGACGTTACTGGAAGCCTTGGCTGTGGAAGGAAGGCAGAGTGCAAAAAGATACTGTACAATATTCATTAATCATTATGAAATCAATACCCCTGATTATCCATTTGTATTGTTCTTGCACCGTAAGGGCTGGATATTTTACGCACAGCTAAATGAATGGGGAGATTCTTTTAGATGACTTGGTTAGCCCATCAGTAATGATGTGGGGAATTGCATGAGAGTTTGTTTCGTGGAGTTCTCTTGTTTCTAATATAGTCAGCCTGAGAGTATTGCAGAGATAGCATGCTCATGTTTGAGGCTTGCACCTTGCTGGTGCTTTCTGCCCTCAAGCCGGTGGAGAGTTTTCTGGTTCCGATGGAGGACTGCATCCAGTTCACCAGTTGTGATTCAGGTTGTGGTGCGCTATTTTCTCATAAAGGACTCTTGTGACCTTGCCTAGGTGAGTGCTGCATTTTACCTCAACATAATGGAGGTAGCCAGGACAGTGAGAAAATCAGACTAGGAAAATAAATTCAGAATCAGCTGTGCATACTTTCAAGGACTTCTACTCCAGACTTTTGTTGCAATATTGTGTTCTTAGATGTTCTAAAATGCCTATTCTATGTAGAATGTATAGTTATATTAATATCATAACTATCTTGTAATCAATATGCAGCTGTCTGCTAAAGAAAATATCTGCTAAAGAAAATAAAGGCCTGCAGTAATGTGCTGTTAACTGGCCTTTGTGCCAACCTATTATAAAAAGGGACGTGTGATGATTGTGTCCTGCAATCTGGTTTACCTCAGTGGATCAAGAGGGGCTGTGCAAGAAATGAGCACTCTTGTGTCAAAGTGCTGTTTGTTTGTGTTTCTGGTTTGGGTGCAATAGAAGCCAGACATAGTGAGAAGGATTCTCCTTTTCTACAGTGAAGTTGTGTGTGTGCAGCAAATTCTTATCTAATGGTTCTGGAAAGGTGGGTAAATGCAAACCTCTCCATTGACCTCCATCCTTTGCCAGTATGCCCTAATGATCTTTATGCAGAGCAGTAAATGGATAACAAGCAATTCCCATAGAGCGTTAGTATCATTACTTTTTTGACAGTGGTATTGGGAAATACCTAGTCACATTAATGAGTAAAAACAAATTGACCTGTCCTTAGCAGTCTGAACAGTGTAGATACCACCTGATACTGTTGAGTGACGTAGGTGTGCCAAGGATATGGTTCGATCAACTCATCATTTGTTCACTAGGGTACTTCTGAAATGGCACAGGAGCTTGAAGCCACTTGAAAAGGTTCAGTAAGCTGGAAGCAGAGTTTGTCTAGACCATTTTAGGAAGTCCTTTATCTGTTCCTAGAGTACATTTGAGTACTCTACAAAAGCTTTTTCCATAACACTAGAAGAGAACAATGAAAAAGAAACAGGGGATTCTTCAATGCACTCTTGTTATAAAATACATCTATAATTGCCATAAGACACTACAACAGGGTAAACTGAGGCAAGGGTTAATGGCTTGATTTTCAAGAGGGTTTAATTCCTACATCTTTCATTGAAATGGGATTGCTGAGTGACAGGAGCACAAAATACACCTGAGAATACAGCAGGCTCTAATCTGAGCCTATGTGTATATTAAGCTATTATATTTCTCTAAGAACTTTACTTATAGTTACAAACCTTTCATTCTGCCACATGATACAGCACAAATGCTTACAAAGTAGGGCTATCTATTTTCTAGGCTATTTAGAATGAGCCACGATCAAATTTGTGCCAGGAAAACAGAAACTGGATTAGCCAGTGTAACAGTCCAGTATGGAAGCTGTTGTTTTTGGAGCCGGCTGATGCGTTAACAGGAACGTACATGCGTGAAGTTAGATGTCTGAATGCTTCTGTAAGAGATCTGGGTTCTGAAAGGTTAAGAATGAGTAGATACTTAGCATTTCTGAAATCAGATCATTTACTGCTGTGAAAGAATAAGGATTTTGCAGACAAATGAGAAGGTTGGTGGGAATAGAAAAAACTAATCCAAATTAAGTTGCGTTCTGTTTTCACTTTCTAAAGATTAAAAACAGTTCACTGATTTAGGCATGCAACCTGCTGTAGCCTGATGCTGACTGCATGTTTATATTGCATATATGCAAAATTCGTTTGTATAGCCCTCACTTGTCGCATCCATAGTACCTGTGTGTACTTACTTGATGGAGATATAGATAAGTTAATGTTGGCTGAATTATCAAAAAAAAAGAAAGGGGGGGGGGGGGCCAAAACCCCCTCAAACAACCCAAAACCCGACCAAGCAAAAAGTCACAAAACCCAAACCCAAAAACACAAAGAGAAAAATTACTTCCCTACAGTGTTTCTCAAACTGGTAGAAGAGCTGATACCACATTTTGAAGCAAATCAATTATTTCATATGTAAAATCACAAAACTGTCATATTAACAAGGTGTTACTAAATAATTTTGGATGCTCATTCAAAGTGGAATAATCTAGTAGCATCACAGAAAGGATTCATAATTAACAAGACTGTAGAGGTAGGCCTGCCTGCTGGGCTGTAAGAAATTGTGGAAATAGGCTGTGTCACTGAATGAAAAGTGATTTTACCCAAGAAATGTAGTATAAAATCAGAGCTTTGGCGAGTATGTATTGAAACTAGATTATGTGAGATTTTTTTTTTTTCTTTTTACTTTCTTAGATTAATACAGAGCAGGTCTTTTCTGTACATGGTGTTTATGTGCTATGTTCAGTGCATTATGTACAACCACTTTAGATCTGTCTTCAGGCTGGTGAGGCTTTTCTAATTTAGCATCTTCAGTAAATCTGTTAATTTCTGGGTTTCACTAAACCGTGGTCACTGAGAAATTTGAAGGGGGTCACAATGGAAGATTGAGAGTGTTGTCATGTGGGGACTCAGACCAGTTCCTCTCCCTCATTGAACAAGTCCTTGTCCAGTTTATGATATGGTCAAGATGAGTGGTCCTGGCTTAGGAAACGAAAAGCCAGAATAGTTTTTATTTTAAAATAATCATTATCACCACTGTATTATGCACTAGATTTATTCAGAGGGTCTCTAGTGTTAGAAAGTGCTATCTTTCATAATGCAATTGTTTATAAGAGTTACTTTCATTATCTCTAATCTTTAGGGATTTAGGGGGTTCTTTTGTTTACCTTTTAAAAGCTGTCTCAATGAGGTTGTTTTATAGTGGAATTTTCAGCTTTTCTTAAATAGCATTAGCTAGACTATTCTTTACCAATTTCCTATCTGCTAATGCAGCTTTTTTTCTTTTACCAAATTTTAACAGGACTCCATATCACTGTTATTAGGATGTCACACACAAAAAAAAAACCCGCCAGTGCTGTTTTGAGCATGGGTGTTTTATTGTGTTTATTTTAAAATACATTTCATGAGGTTCCCTGGACAGAATCAAATAAATGAATCCTGCAAACATCTTCATTATGGTGTAGCCAGAAAAGAAAGGAATCTGAATTAGGACTGTATTCTTAGCATAGTTCATAATAAGTGTTATCTTTATGACAAGCTTAAAGAACATAAATTGCTGAATCCCTAACAAAAAGCATTTGAAACAATTGGCTAATTAGGAAGAGGGGGGTGGGGGGGGGAGAGAGAGAGCAATATTTGTTTTCCTTTGCAGTCTAGATAAATAACGCTTAACATGAATACATAACTTATTTTGAATGATCTGTTGTGTCAGTATCTGGCACGTCTTTTTCAGTGACAACAATTAAGGATACGTGTAAATGGAAATGCAGACTATCTGTCATTGTCCATTTCCTGGTAGTGAAGCATGCAGTCTGCCTCCCAGCAAGATCATTTTGCCAGGATGCGAGTGAGCTGGTCACAAAATGCATAGTTGATTATCTCATCGAAACACACTAATCCTGGCAAAGCTATCCACTATAGAAGACCCATTGTTTGTAATAGGTCAGTTGTTACATGCCTTTCAAACCTGACTTTGGATACACATTTTATACA
Source organism: Indicator indicator (assembly GCF_027791375.1). NCBI lineage: Eukaryota > Metazoa > Chordata > Aves > Piciformes > Indicatoridae > Indicator > Indicator indicator. Next base: position 21,645,570 of record NC_072022.1, on the reverse strand, counting down.
TTTACTTATTGAAGCAAAATGATATGTCACAATGAAAACCAAACTTGAGTGAAGAAGAAGATATATTAATCAGGATATTAAGGGAAAAGAAAGGAAAACACACTCTCTCCAGAGAGAAGAGATGAGGCAGTCACAAACACATGTTATTTGACTCAGTACCAGGAATAACTATATGGCCCAGACTACAGAAGAGATCTGACCAGATGATCTTAATGGTTTCTTTCAATATTTATTTGAAGACAGAGTTCAGCACAGAGCATACTTTAAGAGCACTAATAAACATCCTCTTATGTAGTAATGCAGGAATTAGAAAACAGAGAAAATACCACAGTTTTTAATTTCTTGAAATGGAAAAGCTGCATTTGAGATTTGAGAGCTTATTCAGTGTGGTGCTATTGGCAGTGGTTTCCTAATGCAATGTTAAAAGCACTATGCACAGAATGAGTACTGTAATATTTCTAGCACACACTGTTGGGCACAAAATTTTCTATGAAGTCAATAGTTTCAAAATTAGTGACGTCTCTTAATATTCTATTTTGCATGTAGCTGTTAGTGTATAATCGTGGGTGGGGGGGGAAATATTTTTCAATTGTAACTTGAAAAAAAAAGATATATATTAGAGGATACATGAAGAAGCTGTTAAATTTTAATTGTGAAGTTGTTTTGTATTATTCAAGTACTTCCCATTTTATAATAACTCTTCCCTAAAGAACCTTGACAAATTACAACAATTTCATAACTAAATATATTTAATGTATTTTCATAATTTAGGTTTGTGTTAATTGCAGGATGCTCATTAATACCTTTTAGGGAATATAAAAATACGAAAAGGGCTAAGTTCTGTGAAAAATACATGGAAGGTGGGAAGAAGCAAACATGGGGGAGAGGTGCAGAGAGAAAAATTTAATCAAATCTGAACAACAGTCTTTAAATTTAATTTTTTCCATACCTTCACATAATAAAAATCAGAAATCAGATTTCTTCCTGATGCTCATGAAGCTGCAGTAATCACCAAGAGGAGACACTAGCCTAAGGGATTTGGTGTGCAACTTCCTTGCTAAGATGCAAGTTAACAAGGTCCTTTAACCTGACGAGGGAGTTGCAGCCCCAAACAACCTCACGTAACCCATCTCTTGATGTTTCTTGGGATTGACTGGATCTTCCTCTGAGGATGTCTTGCACCTTTTCCTATGGCCCTTTAACATCATGGCAAGTTCTGCTTGCTGCTGTGTTGAGCTACGCCAGCAGTACCTGAAGACTTTTGTAAATTCCTCCTGGCCACACCTTACATGAACCAATGAGAATTTCTGAGATTTAAATTAAAGCAAAGTGTGTCCTTGTCAACAAATACCAAATTAACACCCTTCAGAGAAAGGGCTTTGTTACTCTTAGGGAGCTTTGATCTCAAAGCAGTGCAAAACATGCAGTGCATGCTATGAATATCCTAAATGTCCTGAGCCACTAACCTACTGCCTTGCCTGAATAGTACCTGCCCCTGTGAGAGGAAAAAAGTCATAAATGTCCAGGTCATCTCACTGTGAGTGTTACTGCAGCATGTAATTCTGCACAGGGGCCTGGGAATCCTAGCTTCATGCTCATAAAGGATGTCTTCACTGTCCAACTTGGTTGTGCTCTGTTTTGAGCAAGAACACCCTGCTGAATGTGTTCCAAACTTTGGCAGCATCTTCTTTATTGGGGTCTCCCAGCACTTTATAAATTCAAATGAGTAATCTTTATGGCATGAATAACAAAGCAAGAAGCTGATTCTGGATCTCTTAATGTGAACCTCACAGGAAGCTGTAGTTTGGTTTACTGTTGTTCAGTGGTACTACTTCTCCCTAGTCTGCCCATATTTCTGCCCAGTACCTTTGGTGCTTGTTGGTTAAACTCAACCAGATTTTAAAGAAATGTAACAGTGTCAAATATCTACATCTCTCCATATACCTATAGAGATATAGATATGTTCCTAAAGGTTTTGTGAAGATTGGTAGCAACATAAATAAGCCCAGATTGATTTCTGTACTTGAACAAAGTTGGGTAGATTGCCTTTCTTGCCAGAAAGTGGCCAGGCAGTAGGTGTGCTCTATTTTTTCAGTAGTAGTCATGGCACATTTTGTTTCTTCCTGGGAACACCCTTCAAGAACAGGTATGAGAGAACTTGGATTACCATAATGATAGCAGTCTGTAAGCAAAATAAAAAGTAAATTCTTCAGAAAAAGGTAAATTGCTCCATGAAGAGTGGAGCTGACATGATGCTGAATATAACATGTATCAAAATATCCACTGTATCCAGAAAAACTTATATTCCAATATTCGCTTGCAGATTAATTAATAGCACCACTTTTCTACATACATAATTTTTAATCAATGTAAATTTAGTAGTCATAGCCTAACATACTAAATCTCCAGTTTTCAATAACCTAAATAGAGAATAAAAATCAAGAGGATTATTTTTGTAGTAATATCTTGCTCTCCAAATGCCCCTAAAGACAATAGAAGATACAGTTTTCTCCTGAATGTATTCAGAGAAACAATTTTAAAGGAAAATTGCTATTTTAATTTTTGCAGTTTCATGCTTTGTCAGCATGTTGCTTCATGTTTTCAAACCAGCCCTTCCAGAAAGTTACTGGAGGAGAGAAAAAATGAACAACTTATTTCTGCTCTTCTTGTTATGATATAGACAATGAAGATTTTGTTAGATTGTCCAAGAAAATCCACAGGAAATGTATGGAAGGCAAAGAGAAGTATCTCATTAATGCTGTTGCAGTAATTTTCACAGGATTTTTGTGACTTTTCACAGAATTTGTGTGAGTTTTCACATCCAAGTGTGCAGGTCTGCCTTCATTTTAAATTGGGTGCAATCTCTGTATTCTCATGGTGTGTGTATTTGATGTGACTTCAAAGTGGTGTGATGAGAGCAGAATTAAAGTAAAAATCACTCTAAATAGGTATGTGATGAAATATTTTCACAAAGAAAAGTCCTGGAAATGACAGTATGGAGGGAAGATACATTTATAGCTGGTCAATACACATTTCCCAATCCACCATGATTTTTCAGGAAGACCTATGATTATCTTCTCATGAGTTTTACAGATACGTTTCTGGGACATGTTAGGCTATCCTAAAGACAACCTGAATGTTATTAATTTCTGTGAATGAATGAAAAGTGAGGCAATACATTGAAAAATAGATTTAATATTTAAAACTAGTGCTCTGGAGTACAAAGGGTATGACCAAAGGTGAAGACATCCTGAGTCTGTAAACTCAAGCAGTTCGAATTCTGGTCCTGGAAAAGTTGTACTGAAAATCATCGAAAATTCTAGTTACTCATCAACTTATAGTTGTGACAAGATTTTTATGTGCCCTGTTCTTTTTGAATTAAAATAGAGGAAGTCACTAATGCCAGAATGCAGCTAGAGGTTTGTTGTGCAAGAGAAAAAGTGGCAGCAGGCTCTTTCCAGTAGTGTATCTAGATTTGAATATCAAATTATATTTTCTTAGGCTATGCATGGTTTCCTCATTCTTAACTCTGAGGACTTAAGAAGATGTCCCAGCAGCTATAGCTAAAATATTATTTGTGACCAGGGAACAGTGGGTGCTAGATTAGGCCAGAAGAAGTGTGCTCTCAGGAATTCTTTGCTCCAGAGTCTGTTACAATACCAGTTTGTGTGTTTGAGCAGTATCAGTATGTGGTACTGGACCCTGGTCCTTATGCTGTCAAACTCTAGACAGAGTTACGGTAGTAACTTTAGGTAAAGTTACAGGCTGTGTAAGTGCAACAAAATATTATTGTACAAGCAAAGGCTCATAAGCATAAGAACTGTGCCAGCAACAACATTATACTCTTTGCTAATAGAAAAGACTGTGGGCTTACAGCTTTCCCTTAGAGCAGAACTCGAGGTCCCTGTGTTGCTACTTGTGATTGGCAATATGATGCATTTTCCTCAGTCAGCTTTGTGATTTAAGATGTCTAAAAGTATTTGTAGATATGCAGAATATTTTTGAAAGGTGATTTGATTTCTTCTTTTTTGTTTATGGACTGTCTACTAATTCTAAAAAGTATCTGGAAAGACTTGCAAAATCCAAATTAGTGAAAGGAAAGTGGAAATAATACTGTGTGGAGGAGATCCTCTTTGCCTCCAAGTGTTGTGTGCAGTTATTTACAACCTTAGAATCATAGAATCATTTAGGTTGGAAAAGACTCTTGGTATAATAAGTCTTCCATGGAATTTAATCTTAGCATGATGATTTCTGAGGAAAAAATAGTCCTTTAGAGGAAAAAAGTTTTTTGGCCAGCTGTCAACACAAAAACTACTTCAGAATAACTATCAGAGCTCGCCAAAATTTTCTGCATTATATTTCTCTGTCAACTGTGTAATAGTTCCTTACATCTAGTTGAGTACTCTGGTGTTATGAAAGCAGTTGCATTCTTTTCTCCTTAATTGATACAAAATGCAGTTCACTACTTAGTGAAAAAGCATGCTAAATTACTACTTGAAATAAACACTGATAAGCAGATATGTTTATGTTTTGTAGTGTTGTAATGAGGGGGGGAAAGTAGAATCACATTAACATCCAAGATCTTAAAGCCTTTATACCAACAGATTCAGTAATGGTCTATCTGCTGCTGACTAGTTGGATCCTGCAGATCAGGAGCAAAGCTCTCCAGGTTGATCTACAACAATCTTCTTAAGCATAAATTTCTGATCTGATTGATTCACCTTACTTATAGGCCAGGTACTAGGATGCAATGCTCCCCTGCAGGAATTAATGTTTGGAATTTCTGAATGCAGCATCTGTGTATGAACAAACGTTCCTATTGGATTTTTATTTTTTTCTTCCTATTTCTTCCTCAGTGTCAAGCAAGTGTTGCTTGATAGAATGACTAGTGATTTCTGCTTCTGTTTCTGGGAATTGGTAAAGAGCTTCAAAACTCTAGTTTATGTATGTAAGACTATATAGTTGTACTGTAGCTTTTATGGTAGATCAATGTGACTAAAAGCTATTCCTGTGAGAATCATTATCCACTTTGCTGCTTATGCTGAATGTAAGACACTAGCTTGTTCTGGCTGCAACAGCACCAGTAAATACTTTCTGGCTCTGCTACTTGAACATCTGGTATAACCTGTGAATTACACTGCTTGGCCAACCTCTGTGTTATCTAACCCCTGGGGCACTAATTCTCCATGTAAGTCTCCTGAGGAAGATGATGTGTTTTGTGAGTCTAAGGGAAGTGGCAGCAGATCATTCCAGTAATGAGAAAAGGCTCGTTGTTGAGCAGTGCTTTTGCAGCTGCTCTGAAGCAACAGGAAGCATCTGTGTGAAGCAGTCCATATGCAGTGTTGCTCATTGACTAGAGCCATGAAACCTGTAAATTGGAAGAAAAGAATTTGTAGTTATTCCATTGAAGTTAGGATACTGTCCTGTATAACCCTTCCTTTCTCCCAGTGTTTCCTGCTATACCAAATAGTGGTATTGCTGTTGCTGACTGTATACCAAGTATATGGTAGCTGTATACTGTCTGTGGTAATGGTTGGGGATTACTGGTAGCCTGAAAGGAAAATAGTTTGTTTTTCTTTTTCTGGAAAAATCTAACCTTTTTTATTAGCAAGCTACTCTTGAAAGGTTCAGAAGGCTCAGTGACTTCTTCAAATTTGTTAGAGATAACACAGGATATGCCAATATCATAGGGAGAAGCCTCATATATGACTTTAATTAATAGCAGCTCAGATTTGAATAGATGTTAGTTGTGTCTAGAGTACGTGTAAAAAAGCAAGTGAAATTCTATTGAACTCTGCTGATGGAGACAAAAAAATAAAATACACATATGCTTAGATTCAAAGAAAGGGGAGACTGAGCCTTGTTTTGGGTGCCTTCTGATAAGCCAAAACACCTCAGAAATCTTATAGCTTTGAAGGGACCTGTTGTGCACAGAAGTGTACACATAAAGTAGCAACCAGTATTGCACTTACAGGAGAAGATACTTAATAATGCTGCTGCTAGTTGGCTGTCACTTCGAGTCTGTGTCTTACAGTAACTATGCAGAGGAAAAGCAGAACGTTGATGCTTTTTGGGGCAGTAATGGCACTGATAGTAAATGTTCGAGCAGCACACCATAAATCTGATAATACTGGGTTGCAGAGACATGTCCCAGATCAAAGTTCTTGACAGTCTGGTTTTATTGTTCTTATAGCACTAAACTTCTTTTCCATCTGTTTTTCCTGTACACCTCAGTAGTTGGAAATGTATGCTGCAAACTAAGAAATCCTTCCCATCTGTGGGTGTCTGTGTCTGTATCAGAGTGAGTATATATCAGGGAATGTTTAATAGGTCTATAATTGAATCTAAGTAGTAAGAGACTTTTTAAAAATATTGCTTAGTGTTTCTATCCTAATGGGATAAATGTCACATTTTAACTATTGCACTGTATCAAATCTATTATGCACAGTATTCAATAATTCCCCAAATCTTGATCTACCCAACTGAAAGTGACCCTGGGCATAAATTCTAAGCAGAAGAAGGCTCTGATTCCTTGATCTTTGGCACTCTTTTTGTTGAAATAGAACATGGTGTCTTAAATCAGCAGAATAATTTAGGAATGGTAGATACTGAAACAACTAATTTTTCTTTCCTATAATCTGCATAGACTTCAAAATGCCTACAAAGCACAAAGTGCCAGTTCATATAATTTGTTGGCAAGGATAAAAAGAAGAAAGGAAATGATTTCCTAAGCGTGTGAATCAGCCCAGCTTTAACAGATATTTTTCTGTCATGTGCAGCCTGAGGGCTTATGCCTATCTGAGCTTTATTTGACAATTACCACTTGCCAGCATAATTAAATGATAATTTATAAATACTGAGAGAGCATTATGGGGAAGAGCAAATAGGTGCTTATCAGGGCATTGAATAAACTTGATCTGCCTCACTGGCAATTTTCATCTCTTATCTAGGTTGTTAACTGGTCTCCTTTTTTTTTTTTTTTTTTTCCATTTTGTTTTGTTTAGGTTTGATAGCTGTTGGATTGACTGTATCTACCTGCCTATATTTCTTTTTTTTATTCTTTTTCATATTCTTAGCATTATTTTTTCTCCTATGCTTTTTTCAGCAATATTTTGCAAAATATCAAATAGTAAAATTGACATCTGGCATGGCAATATCCTTGCCTGTGTGAAAATGAATAGAAAATCCACACAGGTCATGTTTGTTAGACTTTCTTCACGAGTTCCCTGATTGTTAATATCCTGCTTTTATTTATTTGTGTGTGTAATGATTTTTAAGCAAGAGGGGGGCTCTAATATTACAGTCAGTGGTGGATTATAGCCAGTTGCAGAAAAGCTTCTTCATCATGCTTCTTAGATAAAAAAATGATATTAAATAAGCATCACCAAAATTCCGTCATGCTCATGCTGGATATAAAACAAAACACCAAATAAAGAATTTGAAAGGTTTGGGGTCTTGTATCATCAATGCTTCATTTTGAGGTCCTTGAGCTGCTATAAACAGTAGTGCCATTTTGCACAAAAGCATGTTAGAATATGGGTGGAAACACAGATTGATGCTGGGCAATCTAGATATAGAAGTGCAAGAAAAAAATCTTCTGTTTGAATGGAAACAAATCAGCTGAATGGCAAAAAAAATGAATTTTCACGCCTTTTGAGAAGCATGTACAAGGAAGAGAGAGGGGGTGGGGAAAGCAAGACACATCAGTAGGTCACTAGGAGATTGAGCTTTTTGAGCCATCATGAAATTAAATAATTTTAGGAAATTCTAATTGGAGTTACAGTGGTTTGAGTGAACAGTTAAGTCACCCCTGTACCAGGGAATGAAAAAATAAAAGGCTTCTGTGTTTAAGGTTGTCAATTTCTCAAATTATTCAGCATTTACTGCTTATAAATAGTAATTATTTGCTTTTTGCCCTCCAGAGCTGAAAATTATCTTTCATATTCAAATATTTAAATATACAGTGCTGTAGTTGGGGCACAAAAATTCCTAATGTCAGAACAGATTTTTGTACAAGGAATAATTTGAAAGTGGGGGATTAGTTTCCACCTTTTGAAACACAGTGCTTTCCGTAATCTTCAAACATTATTTAGGATAATGGAAGCCATCATCCTGGTTCTCAAATGTTAGCACTTCCATTAGAATTTGCTGCTACCTCTTATTTTTTTATATTAAAATACAAGGCTTAAAAGGTATTATCTTACTAAAGGAGGGCAATTGTAGAGATGATTTGATTGAATAAAAGAAAAAGCTGTACAGGCCTTTTAAGATCAAGGATGTATTGATGGAAAGCTATCATTAGAGACAATTAATGTTCTCCAAGGGAAGAAATTGATTATGGACAGAGATGGACCCTAAGGAGCAGATATGTCTTAATGCTCCAGGGCCTTAAGGATTATACATTCCATTCACAGCATCTCTATTTTAACCCTTTATAAGGGCTAGAGTAGAATCTAACGCTTAAGAAAACTGCATGGAGTTTTATAAGGGAAGTCTGCATATGGTGGTTGGCACATAACTAGTTCTTTAAGCATGATTTTGGTTGGTTTTTTTTTTTAGTAGATATTTTACCCTAAAAATGTCTGACTTCTTATATGTAATATGTAGTTTTGAATCATTTTAAGCTGTAGGAGCACAGTCCTGGTTCAAAGGAAATCAGGAATGAAGTTATCTACATTAACTAGTGTAGGTGTGTTTTATGACTAAGGAGACATTTCTGTTGTCTGAAGCTAATTGAGAAGATTGGGGGGGTTGTTATTTTGGCAGGGGGTGTTATAATTGTATTCCAGGGTGGACTTGAGTGAGAGGTATGTCTGCGTTCTGCCATTCTGAGTCTGAGGGGAAAATATTGATGAATCAGTCATGAAATTGTTGCTCTGAGTTGCAGAGGGAGGTCACCAATGAGCTATTTTACCATGCCAGTTTTTTTTTGGCTTAGTTCTCAATGACAGCAAATATTTGGCGTATTTATTTGCCCAGGTTTGGTTTTTAAGAGGCTAAAATACAAATGCCTGAAACTGAGCAGCACAATATTTTCCCAACATCTCTGAAGCCTTAGGATCAGTTGCAGCATATTGCAACAGTGCTGTGCCAAAATGAATCCTGCCACATCTCCACTTCTGTATAAAGCTGGGGGTGTATATGACTTCCCTTTCTGGAGCATGCAAATGTCTGTCTGTGCTGTTACACAGTCCAGAAGACTCATGAGGAGGGGAAGTACAGTGGTTCAATTTATCTTAAATGCTGTGAACTAATTTCTGTTCTCTTCAGATTTTTAATTTTTTTTTTCTTAAATCCCCAAGTAAGAAAACCTAATCTTATCACAAGGTTGAAATTTTGCAGTGAAAGCAAGGAAATGTTGGTTTTGGTTGTTTTGTTTGTTTTTTTTTTTTTTTTCATTTCAACATTTCAAACTGAAATAATACAGCTAAAAACCTGCTCCTTCAGATTGGTAGAAGAGGCTGAGAAAATAAATTTTTCTGTAGCTTTGATTTTTTTTTTTTTTAATACTCTTTTAGGATGTATTAGTTTGATCGCACACAAAATAGTATTACTTACTTTTAATCTATTCCACTTTTTTTTTTTTTTTTGGTATGCAGGTAACAATATTTATTTTTGAGAGAGAGTGCTAATTGGTTGTATGATCCAATTTTGTTTCAGCTGCCCAAAGATATTCTGGTGTATTGTACAGAACAGTTATATAGAAAATAACATGAGAAATTGTTCTGAAGTATACCATTTCCCCCTGTCGTGTATATATATATATATATATATATGTAGACTATTGATGTTGTGCTGCCCTGAAAAGCAGTTTCAATGAGTAATAGTGTGCTATATTAAACAGGCAAAATTAATAACACAATCATTAATAGGGTAAGTCCAACTTTTATACAGATGAATAAGTCCTATTGTATGACAGTATGTATAAGAAACACTCCTTTGGAGAGCACATATAACATGCTTGGCAGGACTAAGAAGATTAAAGTAAGAGACAGAAATAAATAATAAAAGAAGAGAAAAGCTCAGAAATACAAGTGAGGAGACCCAGGGGGGAAAGAGTGATTCCAGAGAGAACCACTGCTTATTCTGCATGCTGTTGTTTTAAAATTTTGTTTGGTAATGTTTTTCAGTAACTACTATTTGAAAGATAGGATGCTTTCTCTTCCCCCTTCACCTCCTGCCTCTTCTTTCTGTGCATCATTGGGGAAATACCCACATCAGGAGACAGAATGAGAATGTATGTGAATGTTAAATACACTGGGCAGAATCAGCTTTCACCTGTTTTGGTCTTGGTCTTTTGTTTGTTGATTTTTTTTTTTTTCTCCCCAGGCTGTGAGTACTGTTTAATTACAAGGTTTAAAAAACAACAACAACAACAACAAAACAACAACAACAAAAACCCTCACACATTTAAGACTGGTAACATATGTTGTTGTCAGCATGTATTTAGCACCTGCAGAAATGAACATGGCAAATGTGACAGCCCATATGTAGAACACCCACTGCTCTGGCTCGGGGGGACTGTCATCAAATTTTACTTTGTTAATTTTTCCTTATTTTAAAAAAAAGAGAGAAAACTCCAATTAAAAAAAAAAAAACACCTTAATAGTGCAGGTGTTCTTAGCATCATTCAAAGATGATGTAAGGGGGAAGAAGGAGGCCTTTCTAATGAAGGCCATTGTTCACACTAATAGGACTTAAAAACATTGCCTTTTTCCTTAGTACAGATTGAAACCATGAGGTCCAGCCCTGCAACATTTAATAGTAAATTTGTCAGGGATGCTGCTACCATAGCCCTGCTTGTATTCCTCTCTCCTCCTCTGTATCTTTCCTCTTTTAAGGCTCTTTTTGTTTCTATTTCTCATTTTAATCTTCTTACACAATCAACATTATTGAGACTACACAGCGAGGAGGCAGGCTCTAGGGTGAGGCTTTGTGGATCGGGCCCCTGGTGATTATGATGCTATCATTTCTCCAGCAAAGTGCAGCTTCTGCAAGGAACACTCACACGTTCTCCTTTGTGGACTTGCCAGCAGGTGTTGCTGTGTAACTTGTCACCCACCCTGCTATGATGGTGAGAGCTCATTCTCCCAAGCTAACACCAACTGTCCTGTAACCTCCTGGACCAGTCCTCTAATAAAATGCTTCAAATGCAAACTGTAGATGCACCAAGTGCCTGGGGAAAAAAGAAATCAATAGGCTTGTTTAAAGTTTGAAAACTATCTATCCTCAAAATTGTGATATTTTTATTCAGGCTAAAACTTCATTGTGGTCAGTTTTTTTTTGTTTGTTTTTATGTTTTTGGTTGGTTTGTTTGGTTTTTTTTTTTTGGTGGAGGTGATGTAATAAATAGAAATACTGTTGTAAACAGCATCTGTTTTAATAATGCTGCTACTGATAATTGCTTTTGTATGTATTACAGCCACACAAATTCTCATTGGTGAGACTCTATGGGAGGCTTCCCACAGTGTGTTTTGTGGCTAGATAGGGAAAGAAGGTCTCTGGTCCAAACACTTGCAGTTAAAACTGTAAACTTGAATCAGGCTAAACAAAAATATCTTTTTTTTTTTTTTCCTTAGAAGTGCTAAAATGAAATTGATGGTGTAAAAAAATGTCCTTATGAAAAGACTTTAAATTACATGATTCCTATACAAACAGCCATGTAACCTGTGGAATATACCTCAGCCTTGTGTCAGCAGGATCATCTGAACAGCTTGTTCAGTCTTCCTGCCATTGGTGTCTGCCTGGATTATCAAAAATTAACTTATATTCACTTGTCTCTTTTTGGTGGGTATTTGTCCACTAGACTCAGACCAAGAACATCAAGAGAAGCTTTTGAACTGTCACCAGAGAATGGCCATTTCTTGTTTGTTAGTTTTGGTTCTAAATGCACAGTCAGTGAGTAATAAAACAAAACATAACAAACAAACAACAAAACTACCATTAATGTGACTCTGCAAATGATGCGAGGGGTTTTATGCCATTATCTGTTTTGTTAGTATTTAGGTTTAACTTACTAAAATATCTTGCTCTTATGTTGGTGTTGACCAACCAGGAAGAAGAGAGGGAGAAAAACCTAGTTCACTAGCAGCAAAAGAATTAGTTTTTTCTCCTTAGAGTAGGAAGTGAGGTCAGACCCTCTGTGTGTTTCATGGATACAGTGCTTTTCCTTCCCTGTTTTGGTTTGGGGAAGCTAAGATGGGCTTCCTTGGGCTTCAGTGCTGTGATACCTCAGTCCTAATGGATACTTGGGCACTTCTTACTGTTGAGGCTCACAGTCTGGTACTTGGTGTACTTCTGAAAAACCTCAGAAGCCACTGCAGACTCTTAAGGATCTTGCATTAAGAAAGCTCAAATATATGTCTTATAGAGGAGTGTTGTCTGAAATGTCCTTGTAACTGGCACAAGGAAGCAGATGTTGTGATCTCTGTGATAGAATCTGAGATGCTGGCTGCTGCATGGGAATATGTCTGCTGTCCCTCATACTGCCAGAGAATGAGTGAGGAAGCCTCTTGGTTTTTCGTTTGATGAGCTTTGCCAGCTGTTCTGTGCAAGCCCTCGTTGACAGAAAGAAAAAAGTTTGTGTTAGTTTTTCTGTTTCTCAGACTGGTTCTTCATTCCTAACTCTAAGCACATATTAATCCTTCTCAAAGCAGTTAAGTGCTTTGTAGAACAACTTCCAGGTCAGAAGATAAACTGGACTTTTTTTTTTTTTCCTATTATCTATATATTCTGTAATGTTAGATATTTATGACAAAAAGAGTAGCTTGGTAACTTGGATGTTCCAAGCTTCTCCTGGAAGAAAAGTACAGAATAAAAAATTTAGGTCTGACCTACAATGCCCAAAAAAACCTGCAGTGGTGAGTGCATAAAGACCAAGTGTTGCTTATCAGTGCTGAGATATACAAGTTAATGTTTTGAGAACTACAATGTTAGTGTGGCAAGATATTACTTTAATAAGAAACAGGAGCAAATTTATAGAAGCATTTGCTGTGGTGGTAACTGTGGTTCTAGTCTGACTCATATCCATTCAGGAAGTGCAGAAAATGTTGTTAATGAATATGTAATACATAAACTCATATTTTGTGTATTTAAAATAATCTTTGAATGCACAGGTAGGCAGGGTAGTTAAGTGCATGAGGGAATGACAGCACTGCCCAAGCCTGAGGTGTGAGAGTAGAAATTCCTTGAAAAAAGGAGAAGATACTTAATGGTCTCCATTTGCAAGGCTACAATGAGCAGAATAAAATACAACAAACTAAAGCCTGCTACTGCTGCTCTGAGTAACTGTTGGCTGTGGAGCTGCAGTGTGGAGACCACAGTGGCTGTGTCTGACTGAGGCGTGTGCATCCTGCCTGCTTCAGAAGGGCCCTGGAAAAGGCTGGTTTTACACCTCGGAGTGGAGGTTAGCCAGCATTTGCTGGGGTCCCAGAGGGGCTATCAGTATAACGAGGATCTGTTTGCGGTAATCGGTGGCAGCGTTGACAGAATGTTCCAAACCATCTGCTCGAGGGGATGGCATTAACTCTATCAAATCCTCATATTTTAAGAACGCTGATCTCCGGACCCAGGAGGATTGGTGACAGGGAGTTCTTGCCAGGCCTGCATTAGGCTGCCTTCATCTCATCACCAAATACACTAATGCCCCCCTAGACAAGATGCTAAATATGTGTGAAATTAGAGAAACACAATTATGGAATGGAGGAATAACACACAGAAAATTTCCTACTTTCTGTCAGTGGGTCAGATTTTTTTTATTTTAAATATATGTTGATATGTTAGTTACAATATGAATATTTTCTTCATTATACAAACATACTGTAAAAAAACAATCCTTAGAGACATATAGTGAACACAGTGTTTTACCTCTCCTTCAAAGTGATAAAATGATTGAAATATACATACAGGCCTGTTGCATCACTCAGTTTAGAATTTGCTAGCTTTGGGAAAAATGTCTCATTTTTAGGAAATACTGAATTGGGTAACAGCTTTGCACAGAGTTTATTGATAGTTTTACATCTTGTTAGGAAAGGGCTAATATTCTGCCCTGAGCGTTAAGACCACAGAACATTGCTTTGCGTATCTCATAAAGCCTTGCATTCAACATGTTTCTTTCATTCAAAGTATTCTGAGCTATTTACACAGAAGGGCTCATGGGTACCGAGTTACCCAGCAGGATTAGGTTTAGTATACTCATAGTAATGTCCCTTCACTTCTCGTGTTGTCAGCCAGGAAGGAGAGGAAGAGAGCTCCTCTAGGACATGTCTAGATGATCTTTTGCCTTCTCCCACAAAGAGTATGTGCAGGGGGATCAGCCTCATTAGGCCTTTGTGAATACCTCCCTCAATGCATACGAGTCATCTCTCTGACATCTGGAGAAGTACTCTTCTCATTTTTGTAATACTAGGAGACAAATAGAGTGTTTGGTTTATATGTGCAGGTTAATTTGGGGGATGAAGCCCCCGTGAGAAGTGGGATCTAGCTCTAGCAAGCTCCAAAATGGACCTACCACTGGGCAAGGCAGAACCCACCAGGGATGCTGGTGCTGCCTCTGTGAAAACACATTTAAGAAGGGATAACAAACATTGGTCAAGAGCTGAGAGAAAGAGAAGTGAGGAGAGAGGAGGCAGGCAGCCAAAGTTAACCTACCACACATATGTAATGTAGTTTTTAATGTGATGTGTCAGGCCAGCATGATGTTCCCTTTGGCACTTGGTAGCATATAGGAAAAGAATATAAGAATGAGGGAATTTGTATGTGACTCTTTCCATGGTATCTCCTAAAATAACAAGGGACTCAGGCACTGTATCCAGACTGTTGTATTTAATAATAGGGATCTTTCTTCCATGAATGCATTGAGTCACTTTTTCCTTTTGAAAATCAGAACTTATTTGTGGTGATTAGTTATATAATTTAATTGCTTTGCTAACACACATCTTTTGTCTGTTTAAAAACTGCTGCCTGATATTTTCATTAACGGAACCTTTGCCTTTTTTGTGTTGTGAGACACAGTGACTAATAGTTCCCTCCTCCCTGAGACTCATGACTGTACTGATTGCAACGAGGCCAAAGTGTTCCAGAGAGAAGCTGCTGTATCTCTGTTCATCTCCACTGCTTTTCTCCATGCCTCTGTCCATGTCTTCTGAGAAGGGTGATCAAGCTGTGGATACACATTAGATTTATGTGGTAGCATAATTATATTCTTTCATATTCTGAACTCATTTGCTGGTATTTCCTATTACTTACCTTTTTACCGGTAGTCAAGTTCTGAGTTGAAAACTAGGACACTAACTCATGTTCTGAGTAACTTTAGAGCTCTTGGTTGAACTACTGTGTAGTTCTAGAAACTTGTTACCATTAATTTTAGCAGTTTCTTCTACAATTCTTTCTTCTAACACTACTTCGTGCTAACACTAGGGTTTCTACTGGAACACTGCTGAGTAAGACAAAGGCAGTTTCCTATTTTTATGAAATCTGAATACTGGAAATCAGACTTGTTCTCATTTGTTTATTCTAAGAATAACACAGTTTCATCCATGGGTTCTTCCAGCAGTGGTAGAATTAGAAATTTGAAATGGCTCCTGTTCTGGATGCTCTGAGAATATTTTTGAGAATTTCAAAGCTACTTTAGCTTCATTTTCTCTAAGCCTTATAAGAGTCTTCCTTAAGATAAAGCTTTATGACAGTCGCAGGCAGAATTTCAGGTTTGAAGGTGAAAGGTCCAAGAATCTCAGTAAATATCCAAATGCATGTAGTGATGACTTGAGGGAAAAGTTCTACAATCTGAATTGTTTCAAATGCTCAGTGGGTGCCACAATGCCTTTATCATTATTTGAAATCTTTAAAGCTATCTTAGCAACTCTGAGGGATAATCCAGAGACAGATAATCCAGTACACAAAAATGGGCAAACAGGCATACTGCAAAAACAGTAAATAACTAAGGCTTCCTCCTTGTTCCCACTGAAGGTATTTTTGATTCCGTTTGGGTTCAAGCCTGTAAAACTTAGCAGTTTTGTTTGTTAGCATGAGCATGATGTATATCTAACAAAATACTGCTGCTGTTTCCTGTTTTCTTAAGGAATGTCAGTCTGAGAAGTCTTATCATTACTGGAGTATGTGGGGTGTATATGGCAGGTCTTTTATCTGCTTAGAGACAGAGGATAGGGGTGGTGCTGACACCCAGTGGGAAAAGTAGGTGAACTTGTGGGTTGTACTGCCTGAATTCTGTGATACTGATGTGCCAAACATTGCTTGTGGTGTGCAAGTTGTCATTCCAGCATATTGCGATCAAGCATGTCAGAATAAAACTTGTTATTATCTTCTGAACGTGTTTATTCTGCTGATCTGAAAAAAAAATAGTGACGAGAAGGAAATTCAATGTCATTTATTTTGTTGTTCTTGTTTGGAGGGAGACAATAAAAGGGAAGGAGACAATAAAAGGGAGGGAGACTTATGTGTTTTACTGGAGGAAGTGCTTGAGGGTTTTTGCTAGTCCCTTTAGTGCATCTCATCTCTTGCACTTGCTTCATTGAATACAGTCCCTTGTAGCTCACTTTTTCAGCTGCTTCAATGAGTACACACATTGTATGCCATCTCCTATGGCTGCTTCATTGAGTTCCTTTAGTGTGTCCCTTCTGGTAATCTTCCATCCTACTCTACTCATCCCTTCAGCTCAGTAATGTACAGAGAAAGTGATTCTAGCAGTTCTCAATGACCCTTCTTCAATGACATTCTGTAATATTTGCACTTGTTTCATTATGACAAAATAAAGACAAACATAGGTGGTTTTCCATTGTCCAGGTTAGCACCCTACCCATTCAACTGATTTGTCCCCTGTCCCCACAAGAAAAATAGGAAAATTTCAGACTGCTTCAGAAATATTGAAGGAGAAACATTTTGTTAACTTTTCCAAAGGTTTTTAATGTGAGCATATACAATGAAAAGAGCAATTGCATGCACAGTATTTCAAGTGACTATTATTATACTTATAGAGAGATGAGATAGTACTTAAAAGAATTCTGGCAGAAAATGATGTTCTAAAACCTGGCTAATCAGAGTGTTCTCTTTGCCACGAGGAAAGAACTGTTCTGTAGTTCAAGATAGTTTACATATTGTCTAGCAAAATAAAATAAACTTGTTAATAATTTAATAGATATTAGTCAATACTTAACTTTTTGGTGAATATCTGCTTTGACTCAGTTTCTATACGTTACATGTTAACAAATTTTCTTTGCACAATTTATTGAAAAAATAGAATTAAAAAAAACACTCTCAAAAATTAGTTCTCTAGATGGAAATTCATCTGTGAGGTTCCTCTGTGTGGAGGGAACAAGAACAAGCTCTCTAACCTATGTACTCCATCAAAATATCGCATTATTCAAATATTAATCATAGGAAATTGTGAATAAAAGTCTTTCTATAAAAAAAGATTTCACAAGTTGAATAAGAAATAAATATAAAAGGAATTCATGTGACTCTCAAGCAGAGACTCAGAAGTCATCAAAACATTTTAGGAACTAATCACTGGGCTTTGTTTCTTATTATCATACAAATTTAGTATTTTTTATCAAACTAAAATATATTTGAAGAAGTTATTCACTGAAGTCATCCATTAGGAATATTATTTTTGTTACCTTATACTTAAATTTACATGTACTGTGTATTTTTTAATGGGATGTTAAACTTGATGCTCTTTTGGCTTTGCTGTCTGAATTTCTGTTCTTTGAAAAATTTACAGCAAAAGTATACAAAGAAAGTTATTCTTTGCATCATTGCACTGAGATCCAAATTCTCATTTGTTTTACAATGTTGTTTGCAAAAATAACTCCACAACCATAAAATTCAGCCCTAGATTTTAGGGCCTTAATTTGGGCCTGAAATGCCTGTGACGTTTATCAAAATGGATGTTGATATCGTTTGTAAAATGTGTTGAACTGAGATCTGATTCTGTTGACAATTGGATATTTGACAAAACTGAGGTGGGAAGCACAGAACCGACATAATTAATAGCACAAATCCCCCTGGGTTTGTGTAAAAATTGTCACAGTAAAAAATTATCAAGGTTTAAAGTATGTTGAAGTTTTAAGTATTCTAGAACTATTGTGGGCTATCCTTCTAGATACATAAATTATTGTTTAATACTTGTTTATATTTTCAGTGCAAGGGGATTGTATTCAGAGGATATTTAGAGAGAGGTAATTTCTTTGAATTAGTTGATGGTTTTAAGGATCAGAGTATTTATAGAGCCAACATGTTGACACACTATCAACCGTTAAAAAAAAAAAAAAAAAAAAAAAAAAGACTAATAAGGTTAATTGTCATATGAACCCTCCTCTGTAGTCTGCAATCTGTAGGCTTTGATTGTTTCTCTGGGGGAAACTCTGCCCAGATGGCATTTTCCTCAAGGCCCTGACCCACAAGAGGCCTGTGGAGATGGAGAACAAGGTGCATCTCCACAGACTAATTAATTTACTATTATAGCACCTGTTCCAGAATAGATAGGGCTGGAAAGGAAAACAGTCCCTGGGCACAGTGGTAGGCTCACTGGTAAATGGATTTGAGCTGATTATATTAAGCTGATGCTTTGATCATCTAAAGGCGTTAAAATGGAAATATGTTTTTGCTGGCTGTTGGCCTCCATGTGAGTGCAGTTTGTATTATAAGTGAGCAGTAAGAAAAAAGCTGTGTTGGGCTCAAGCAAAAATAGCTTTTTTAAAGGGTGCACAGGAAAAGTGCACTCCCCTGCATTTCAAATTCAGGAATATTAAGTCACAAAATCATTTGCACTTGAAACATATCCTTAGATTTTTTCAGTATTTTTTTCATCTTCTACTAAGTCATCATCCTGAAACCCTGAAAACCCACCCATTTTCTGCCATCCATCAGGTGCCAATACATATGTTTTTTTCCCTTGATTAAAGCACATTTTGGGTCTTTAGGGAATGGAATTATATTTGTAGCAAATAGAATTAACCTCTTCAGTAAAATCTTGGCAAACTGCACAATTAAATGCTGATCGAATGGTAGCAGGCAATAGCAAATCCTTGTGTAAACATTGCTGGGTAGTAAGTGGATTTACAATGTGTTAATCTGTACTCACTTTCACTTTATTGCCATTTGGATTCCCAGAAGGATTAGCTGGACTTTTATTGGCCCTGTGAGGCTATACAGTTATTTCCCTTTTCAAATCAACTCAGTGAGTTATTATTTTTTGATTTATTTTTTTTTAATGTATTATTATTTTATTTATTTAACGAGCACAGATCCTATAAGCTGTAAGGTAAAATTAATTGACCCTTGCCATTGTAAGGTCAAAAGTGTGTGTAATTAAGGCCCTATTAAATAAAGCTTTCTTTAAGGCAGCTGCAAAATTACAAGCTTAATCAAAACTAAGCAGCATATGTAGTATTAATGTACAAGCAAAAGCATTCTCTCCATCAAAGGTATAGAAATGTTTCCAAGAGCATATCTTATTTTCAAAGTAAATTTGCATGCTGATTGTATCATAAGTAAAATTTATCATTGAAATGATGACAACATCAAGCAACCCACTTGCTAAGTAGCAGCACATGAACGGGGTTCTAGATGTTTGCATTTTTGATTTTAACAACTCAGGCACTCAGGCCCCCTGATGGCTGCGACTTGTGTTCTGCAGCTTAAGAAAAATTGTCTCCTAAAGCAGTTTGTAGAGTTTGCTAACATGGTTTGCAGCAAATAGCAGAAAGAAATGGAGAGGCATAAAGCAATAATAAAAAGAGATGTCAATAGCTAAACTTAACGCTGCATCAGTAGAGTAAAATAAGGCACAAAAGCTCTTTTACACCTTCAAAGGAGAAAAATCTTGAAGCACCTGCTTTTGGTGTGGTGGGACGAAGGAGATGGCTCACAGAAGTGAAAGAAGTCTGGGTGGTGGCTGTGCCTACTTCACCAGCAGACTGATTCTCAGTGGGAGTCCATTGCTGTAGTGCACAGTTGACTTTCTAGTCTAGTGCTGGGGCTCTGCATCTTGGTTTTAAACTCTGCACTGAAGGGTGGTAAATGGTGTGCTGCACAAGGTGAAAATGAAACAGAAAGGTTAGCAGAGATTAATTAAAACTGAAGGCTGAAATTTGGGATGAATCTTAGTATTTCCTTTATTCAGACTTAATGATTCAAATTAAGATACTTAAACGAATGGCAAAGCTTCTTTGAGGGGAGAAGACCTATGTTTGGAAGATGATAGGATAATTGAAAAATTAGCTTAAATGCTAATATTATTAGTAACTTTTTCCTTAAAAAAATAAAAATAGCAAACCTCAAATTCATTCCATTTTGAACCATACATTCTGTTCCAGGATACATTTTCCCCTTAATTTTTTGTGATTTTTTTTTTTGAGAAAAAAGATGACTATCTAAAGATCTACAAACACCTTACATAAATATTTATCCTTAAGATAGGTAGTGGCCCATTTTTTAAAACAAATACATTCTGCAAGGAAAATGCTAACATTTTCCCAGAGACTCGTCAGTTAGTTGGCTGTAGAGCAGGTGATAAAATCTGGACTCTAAATTTGGTGCTGTAAACTCAAGGCAAACTGTTTTGCAAGTAGGAACCAAAGGTAAATACTGGGAAACTGATAAAGCTCATGAGGTTCAACAAACATTGGAGAATGGAAAAGAAAGGGCAAAATGGATTGATTTAGAATGAAGGATAGAGTACAATAAGATTTTCACTGAGTAAGATTAAAGCTATTTCCCGTGTGCTATATTTTTGCCATACTTTTTTTGCAACTTTGAGCAACAATTATAATAAATAACAAAGATAAAATAATTTAAATTCCTAATTATTGTGCAAAGGAAGAATCTCTCAAGTATGGAGCACATATTTTCTCATAAACATCACTGAAATGGCTGAGAATCTCATAACCCTGACATCAAAATTGCTTCCTGTGCCTGTTGATCTGGTTAGCTCTGTAAATATGGAGCTCTGGAGAATGCGTGGATTTGGTACAGGCATCTCTTAACTAACCTGAATCTATTCATCCCAAGCTTTCTTGTTCCCCTCTTTTTCCCCCTTCTTTCCTTCCTCAAGCTGTAAACCTTCTTTTTGAAGACTTTATGTCTCCACAGAAAAACAAAATTGTAGCTTTCTCCATCTTTTTCATCAGACACACTAAGAAAAAGGAGATTTCTATTTGCTACAGATGGTTTCCAAGCTCCACTCCACTTGATTTTTTTGGCATGTTGTTTTTGCTGTTGTCTGTTGCCTCATTTCTTTTTTTTTTTTCCTGATGGATCAGTGTCTTCTGAGCAGCTCCTCAATGGGCAATGAGAAGGAATGTCCCTGACAGTGTGAAACATTAGTGCTACACTTTTGGGCTCCTAAAAAGGGCTGCTTTTAAAAAACTCGGAAGTAGGCTCTTGAGATCATTGACCACCCAAAGAAACAGGGAGATTTTATGAGGTACATGAAGCTTGGAACAAGCCAGCTGAGAGGCTGCTAAACATTAAATCATAGAAAACTAGAAATAGGCATGGACTCTGGACTAGAGGCTTTCCTCTGTTACGATGGAAAATATTTACAGAAAATTTAAAGCTGCTGTTTTCACAAAGTGGAAGAATTATTTTTATTTTTATATGAAGTCAACATAACTAAAAACATACCTAGAAAAACAGCTTAGGAAAGAGAAAATAAAATGAGAATTCCCAAGACAAAATGACTGATAGAGACAAGGCAAATAAAAAAACACCTGGTAAAGGCAGTGCATCTGTTTGTAGGCTGGGATTTTCTACATCACTTACCTGCTACACTTATGAAATTAGCAGGTACTAGGTTGTTAGTACTCATTTAAAAAAATCTACTTACATAATTTGATTAAAACGAGGAATAACAGGTACCTGAGAGCAGAGCACTGTTATGAAGATTTCCAGTGGTTATTTTAAAGGTGCTGAAGCAAAATGTCAGTTAAATTTTCTCAAAGCTTTCTGTGATGTTCATAGCCTTTCGTGCCATTATGTAGGAAGAAAGAAAATACTTTCAAAACTAGTCAATGTTATACTTAATTAGCATTTTTTCATTTCATGTGGTGTGAAGCACTCTTAGTACAGAAGAAGCAACTTTTCTGAAAGTGCTGCTGAAGAAGGAAGCTGGACATGTAGAAGGTATTTATGTATCATGGTTTGTTTCAGAAACTTGGTTGGTGTTTGGTTTCAGTTACGTGTGCACTGAGCAAGAATAATGCAGAGGGACAGTATTTGTAGCCACTGCATCTCCCCAGAGAGTTAGTGTCTGTTTGTATGTTAATTTTGAATGGGGTGGCTCTCAATCACCTCAGTTGTAAGCAGAGATGGGAATATTTTAAAATTCAAATTGATCAGTATAAGGCTTGCCTATTTTGTAAATCAGAAGCTGATTGCTGAATAGTATTAGGCCAAGCTCTTGCTTCACCCTATCTTTTCACAATATTTGAAGTTACAGTGGTCTTTGCAAATTGATACTCAGGAGGATGCTTGCAGTTTTCTATTAACACAAATATACTGATTAGCAAACTTTATTAAAACTGGCTTCACATTCAGTGAGAATTCTATGCCCTGCACACTTTAAAACATACAATACTGGCTCTGATTTGAGTACCAAATGAATAGTATTATAACAACAGTGTATTGCTGTTACTGTGGTTTGATATTTAATATACGATTACCTTCACTGCAATTAATTACTGCTGATTAAAAGAATTTTCAAACTTTTCAAAAACCAGGAATTTTGTATTTTTTTTTAAATATGAACTTCTTGTTGTGTAATGGCCAGCCTATCTAAGATTGAGTTCAGTGGTTAGAAACTGAAATGTCAATTGAGCAGAGGCCGTGTGAATTGTCAACCCAACAACCTTGTTAATACAGGGACAATACCTACCTGGTTACCAGTAGAGCTCACTTTGCTGGTTATCAACATAATTTGCTACTATGTAAATTAAAAAACTGTCTTAGCCCCTAATAGCTTTGGCTACTATATGAAAATCTGAAAAATCATTGCAAAGCTACTCAAGTATTTTTGTCAATGTTAGAATGGAAGAGAAAAGGATCTGGACAAGCAGGGGTGTAGCACATACCTATTTGTGCCATTAAAGTACAATCAACCAAACCGTCCTGAGAAGGAAGAAGTTTCATGCTCCCCTTTAAAAGGATGGCATGGAGAGAATGCTGCATCTTTTCTGGGTGAATGTGGACACAAATATGCTATCTATAAAGTGCTACCACTTAGGAGTTCTGTTTTCAAGCAGGAATAGGTTGTTGGCATCACTCCGGCTCTGCATGGTGAGAATTGTATAAAAGTGTATTTCATTCCCTGACACAGTGAGAACCAAAACGGTTGGGGTTGATATAGTCCTATTAA
This sequence comes from Indicator indicator, assembly GCF_027791375.1. NCBI lineage: Eukaryota > Metazoa > Chordata > Aves > Piciformes > Indicatoridae > Indicator > Indicator indicator. Next base: position 21,622,199 of record NC_072022.1, on the reverse strand, counting down.
TAATATGGTGAGCATCAAACAAAAAAATATCTTCTGAGAAGTATGAGCTATGGGAATTATATTAATCTCCTGAACTGGAACTGTAGAGGCTTAGAAAGCTTAAATCAAGGGCATCCAAATTTTGCCCAACTGAGGGCTGTGTTGGCATCTTGTCTGGAGCTTGAGCGTTGAATCTCATTGAGTGTTGCTGGCCTTCACTTTAATATGGAGCTGTAGCTAATGGAGATAAGCTCAAAACTAGAGAGCAAAACATTGCTGCTACCTGCATTAGAGTTTGGGATATTTGCATTACAGTGACTTTGTGTACATCAAAAAGCACTGTTCTTCTTTTCCCCATCAATAGTTTACATTTATGCTGATTTCAGGATATAATACCTTGGAATCTAAGATGCAAGCCGTTTTCTTTCTGTCTACTGTGTCAAAAACAGTAATATGATCTCTGCACGTGAAAATGAGGTGATTTAATCTAACCTGTACCAGTCATTTCACTTGTAAAAGCCACTTTAAATTGTGAAAATTTGTTTTTAGTGACCAGTTCTGACAATGGATGAAGGATCATTTAACAAGTAATCAATAACAAATTAACAGATATATTTCCTTTAACTTTAGGCATTGCCTTTAATAGATTTTTTTTTCCCTTCTTGATGAAAACTTCTAACTGTCATATGATACAAGTTCATCCTGCATTCACAATGTATTAGTGCATATATTGAACTTCAGGGCTTCTGTATTGAAGCTGAGAGTTCACAAACAAATATTTGTTTCAATAGAAGTATCGTTTTCTTCCATAAGGTAATTTTCCTGCCATTCCACATTCATCTTTTGAGAACTATAAATCCATCATTTGAACAATGTCCAAAGTGTTCCATACTCAAATAAGAACATCTGGAGTAACAAGTTCAGACCCTAGGACAATAGGAGTTTCTCATATCGTCATCTCCACCATAACCTTAGCATGGTTTGTTTTGTTTTGTTTTTATAACTTAAATATGAATTTGTAACTTGAAAGCTTTTAGAGCTTTCATTAATTTGTTTTCATGACACATATATATTGTACTTGTGGTACACACACACCAGTGGACACCGTCTCTCAATTATACCTGTTGAATATATTAATAAATAACTCTGCTTGGAATAGTAATTTGGACTCCAAGAAAAATTTTACTGCAGAAAATGGGGAATTGTGTTCTGGTCAAACATAATAATATGTATATGGGTGTTTGATCAATCCACTATTCTGCCTCTTAAATTTGTAATTGATCATTTCCAGTGATAAAATGTTTTTGTTATATTTTATATGTTAAATGAAAAATATATTTGCAGTGGTTATTACACTGAGGCTTAGTGCTGAACAGATCAGGCAACGGAGACAGATTGATTAAAGCACTCCCACAGACAGTAACTTTTTATTTCCACAAAATTTTCCTCTTTATTTTTGGCAGGTGAAGAGACAAGGAGGTGCATAGCTGTTTAAGATAAAGGGATGATTTGAATGGATGGGTGGGGAAGCATTCTGTTAATTTCAAATAGAAGAAAGTTGCTTTATATGCAGGTGGATTGCAGAAGGTTTCCCTCTTCTGAAGCCCATCTGGGAAGTTAGTTTAGCTCTATTGATGCTTAAGACTCCTTCTTTCATCGCAGCCACATGCCAAGACAATAAGCAATTGAACTGTGTGTTTTGCCTTTTTTCAAAGGTGTCATCTCCTTCTGAAGTGCAGTGAGATGTTTAGCAGGATTTTTCTAATGTATCTGTCATCACACCATGCAAGGCAAGGTTCCAAGCCTAGACTGCAGTAACTCTTTGTCATCTCTTTTTGACAAGCACCTGTTTCTGACGCACAAATGTGTATCTGCTAAGATGCAAAATGATACCATTTTAATGGTATAAGAATAATGAGGAGTCTTTTTTTAAGGTTCCACCTGTTCAAAATACTCTTTTGTTTATTTCTGCGTTACATATACTATAGGCACACGTTTCGCAATTATGATTGTATAGGCGTCATCTTTCTGCTATATTTTAACCTAAAAATGGCATTAGTTTTCATTTCTTTTAAAAATAAAAAACAACACAGAAATCTGGAAATGAAAGAAAAGAAAAAGAAGATGTATTTAGACAGAGGTTACACGTTGTGTGCTATCACTAAGATAGCCATTGAAAGACTAAATATTATATTTTAAAATAATAGATGTCTGTTCCATGGTTTTGAATTTGAAATGTGAAAACAGATGTAAAAGTAGCTTTTTCTTTTTTCTTTTCCTCCTCTTCTCTTCTCTTCTCTTCTCTTCTCTTCTCTTCTCTTCTCTTCTCTTCTCTTCTCTTCTCTTCTCTTCTCTTCTCTTCTCTTCTCTTCTCTTCTCTTCTCTTCTCTTCTCTTCTCTTTCCTTTTTTTTTGAGATGAAGCCATTTAATTTACAAGGTTCAAATGCATCCCCCCCCAAAAAGCAAATACTACAGAGTTTGAAATTATTTGATAAACAAAGCTATTTGTGGTCCATTTTTAAAATAGAAATCATAACCAAAGCACTTAAATGTATTTTGAACATTCATTAATTTTATAGCTTGATAATGAATGGAATCAGAAATTTTATTCATTTCCTCTTTCTAATTTATTATATTATTTATTAGAGAAAAACTGAACCAGCCTTAAAAATTGAAATTTTATATATATACACACACACATATAAGTGTCTATATATATATATATGCAGAAATACATCCTTTAGCTAATAAGTTTTCACCTTATTGCAGACTTATATCCCTGTAATTTGAAGGTTGGTTAAAGACTCATCAGTGATTTATGATCATCAAGATGGAGTGTATGTTTTGCAATTACAATGTAAATCTTAAAGTTACTGTTTATATTTCCTAATTTAATTTCAAAGTGAAAACTGAACTATCTGAACTAGATACCCATACATTTTTTCTTATAAAATACATGAAGTATACAAAATATCATAAATTTAAGAAAGAGGGGAAATCTTGCAAAGATACATGTAGTTTTATTTTCACCAGTGCTGGTTTTAATTCAACTGAAGATTATAGGGAGTAACATCCATTGATAAGTGGAACTATTTGTTGGTTCTTAAATAAAACTTCATATCTTTCATATTTTAGTCAAATTATCTAACTCAGTTGATGACATTTCCTACTAATTTCTACTCCTGTCTCTAATACTTTTGCTGCTATTGATCTCATGTAACCTTTCATAGAAGGTTATTCTATTGTTTAGTGGACTAATGGAATAAAGCTCACTACTAACTGTAATGAACCCTGTAAATGTTAGTTAAGGATTTAGGTTTTGCACGTTCCCATTATAGCACCTTGCTTTCATCTGATTTAAGCTTGCAAATCTTCAACCATTTAAGAATTTTTCCTCAACTAGTTTCTGCTCACAGCCTGTGATGTTCTATGGTTTATTTGAAAGCTGAAATAAAATCTCTCCAGCCACCTTGTAGATGGAAGGGAGTGACACAAAATACTTTTTCACTCTTCACAGTATAGAGGGAAATAAAATACTAGGAATTAGCTTGAACTGAGTTATTAGCTTGGAAGAGGCTGAAGCATGGGCACAATCATCTACACAGGAATACTTTGGAAATAGCAAAAGAAAACCCCAAAAGTTGGAAGTTTCTTTTGAAAAAATAATTTTTTCCATATTCTAAGATTTTGTTAGACCTTTATCAAGTGCTGTGTTTTAAAAGATTAAGCAAGTTTCTCCTTACTTGGTACATTCTTGAGTCATGATTTTTGGTCTATGTGTCCTTCCACTTTATCACTCTTCTTTTTTTTTTTCCCCTAGAAGTTATAATCATGAAGTTATTTATGTCAGATTAATGAACCATACCTAAACTGACTACTTGCTGTTTTGTACTTTGCATATCTGTCACTCATTTTGCCACAGCAAGCTAATAGTTACAGGACCAGATTAAATATGCAACATTGGCAAAGGCTATCATGAGACTTTATTTTATGTAGGATGGAATAGGAAACTTGCTGAAGGAAAAAAAAAAAAGAAATATTATCTCAATCTTTCCTTCATACTTTGAATCCCTCTTAGTTATTTACTGTAAGGCTATTGTTTTGAAATAAGAAATATAGTTAGATCCTGCCCTGGAAAGAGAAATACTGAACTGATAACTTTAAGATTAAAAAAATCAAATTAAAATCAGATAACACATTCAGTTACACAAATGGTTTAGCAGATTCATCTATTTAATGAGTTTAATAATTTCTTTTTTAAATAATTGAAATATTCTCAGTGCATATTAATATTTTTTTCATTTATCACTGTGAAATTACTACATTACCTTTAATTTTTTGTTTAATACATTTTTTTAAATCTTAAAATCAAAGCAAAACGTATGATATGTGATCAAATATGAACATTTTCTTTTTGTGGTACTGTAAAAATAGTACCATGGGGGGAAAAAAGTGTTTCCAGAAAGCTGGAAAAGTAGTTACTTGTCCAGCCCATGATGAAAGTAACAGGGAAGATTAAAATTATTGAATCAGTGAAAAAAAATTGGAAACTGTTATAACATATTCTATAGAGACATGCGGAAAAAGGAGGGCCACTTATTTATTATTTTTAATAGGTCTATATTCTTTAGCTGATGCTATTCTACATGCTTTAAAAATGAATTTCTGGGTTGTTTTTTTTTTTTCCTATTGTAGTGATACAGATGTCACAGTGCAGACAGACACCCTGTCATGTTGAATTTAGTCTTGCGGAAAGGTGTCTCCAGACAAACAATAACAGCAGCAAAAGTGGGACTGCCATGTTCCTACATCACGTTCTCTACAATGAGCACTTCACAGTCTAGTTGCAACCATTTACAGTCAAACCTAATTAAACACAGGCACGTTTTTTCTTTCTACTAAAAGCAAACAACCCATGTATAATGGTTATATTGTTAACTTTAATAAAAAGCTACAAACTGTGAAGGATGAGATTCCAACAGCAAGGTTAAGTCAGCGATGTATATACACAGAGTTTTGGATTCAGTGAGTTGTTTAACAATTCAGCTAGTTAGGAAAGCTATGTTTGTATTTGGGGGTTTTGTTTGTCTGTTCTGTTTTGTCTTTACACCTTTCCTCTGCCTTCCCCCCCCCCCTTTTTTTTTTTATACTTAGGTAATTCAATGAATGATGCTTTATTTCCTAAGGAAATCTGCCTTATTTATTTAAACCGAGTATTTGTGTACCTTAAAGTGTGTGAGTATACAGAATTTAATGGAAAAAGAGGGATTCTGTTGAAACATTGACAGTTTCTTTCTGAACAGATGAGGAAAAGTTTCAAAAAATGTGGAAGCATACAGCTTCAAATGAGAAAAATTTTTTTTGGAGTGTGGAATCTTAAACAGTTCCATTTTAAAACTTTGTACAGTAAAGGCAAAATCCAAACATGAAACAAACTTGATTGGTATAATTGAGAAAACTTTAATTTGGCACTTATTGATCATAGTCATATATTCTTTTCTTGTGAAAGGCTTCGTGAAATGTGTAAGTGGATAAAGTGTTTGAGATCAAGATAGCAATTTAAAATGCTGAATGTTGGCCTAGTTGTTCTCCGTTTCATACTGTGTTCTGTGCTTTCTTCTCCACTTCGTTCTGAACATCCTATTGGATGCTCAGTACAGGATGAATTTTCAACACTGTATTTCCTCCTGACTTCTTTTCTGATTGCTGAAAATATATATTGATGCATGGAGGGATCTCTCTTCAGGAGAGTCTCTCTTTTTGCTGTGGTCCTCTGTGCAGAAATTCCACAAAGTACTTTCTTCATTAGAGATTTATGAAACTAGTTCAAATATAATAACTAAGGGAAATTTTACAGCTAACTGAAGTCTTTCCTTTCTTTCTTATAAGCCATTATAAGTTTGGAAGCAGAAATGACTGGTGGAAGTTATCTTCCATTTAAGTGATCCCATATACATATATATTGTTAAACACAATTTCCCCTTTATTTCTTGTATGCAGCCATGGACATTCACTTCTTTTAACCCTTCTGCTTGCATCTTTCTTTCTAAACCTTTGAACTGTCCCTTTTTGTCACTAAATCAGACATGCAGTAGAATGTGCCATCCTCAAGCATGTGTTATTCCAGGTGTGTAAGTTAGTGATTCCTGTAACCAATGAAGCGACTGCCTGTATTTCCTTTGTTTCCTTCTCTAACCTTTTCACTCTAATTGTCATGTCATAAGACCAATTAAGGCAATCTTCACTTTGTCACCTGTGTGAAAGCGCAAGGCCCAGCTTCAGTAACACATTCTGTTAAGCTGTAGTCGCTCTAAATGCAAGTTCTTGAGACAGTTTTGAGAAGTGTGATGATCAGAAAGCTTACAATGGCTACTAAATGCTAAAACTTCATTATCAGAAACCTGAAACCTGTTATAAGAATTATTAGTTGTTTGGGTTTTTTTATATATCAGTGTCTGAAGATCTAGCTATTGGTCCAGACCCTTTTTATTATAAGTTACAAATACAGAAGAAGAAGATAGACCCTGACCTGAAGAACTTATAGTCAAAGTAGAATCATGAACAGAGAGAGAATGAGGGTGTCAGAAGTCTTTCATTAGAGTGATTGAGAAAAATGATGCATTTGGGGAGGTGTCAAAGGGGAGGCATTAAGGGATATTACAGATACCAGTTGGAGTTAGAAGAATGGTTTAAGGTAGGAAGAAAAGGCAACCTTGAACTTATTTCTGAGAAAAGCTTTTATAGTAAACCTGTGAGTACTATGAAATTCAGTGGACATTGAGTCTATGCAGTTGAACTAAGCACACTGTCTTTCAGAAGAGTCATCTGCTCGTTATTCTTTGCTGAATTGTTTTTGAGAAGCCCAAGATTTCAGAGTAGATGAAAATGATCAAATTTTCACTGCTATACCAAAATATGAATTTATATGTGCTTTTAGTTAGCTCAGATCTTCCATTCAAAATTTTATAGATGGTGTAGATAACTTGTGTGGATGCTGATGAATCCCAATTTGAATTTTGTGCAGTTTTCATATTGATTCATGAAAGAGGCTTGTAATGCATCATTTAGAACCTTGTGGCTTTCAGTGTTTCAATGCTTTTGATGACACTGTAGGTGAAAAGGGATAGATACTGTCAACCTATGATTGGAGAGAGCCTAGCAGCAGATTTTTTTTTTTTTTGAGTTATATAATTCACATTCACCAAAAAAAGCATATGTAAATACTAAAACCTCACAAGCTTTTGGGAAATTCTCATATTGTCACATTGTCAAATGTGGCCTTTCTGACTGCTGTCTTAAAGCTTACTGGTGCAGTACTTCAGATTACTGTGTCTGTCTTGTGGGAGGCTGAAGGAAGACTCTCATAAACGTTTATGTGCTCCTCCTGATTCTTTCTGTCTTCTCTTGCTAGCTGAACAAGACTGATAAGGGAAATAATAGGAGAAAACCACCCAATAATAAAATTATTTTATTAATTCTTTCCTGTTGGTGATTAGCACTTAACTGAACATTACTTTTTATAGGTCTTATTTTTCATAGACATTTTGTAAATTTCAGTTTAACTGATGGTGCTTTGATTAAGAATGTTCACTTCTTTACTTGCTTCTAGCAGGTAATGAAGGGAACATAAATATTTTGTTATGAATCTTCTTTAACCATTTTGTTGCTCAGTATACCTTTGGCTTTCTTTCACATATATGCTTTTCTCTGGGGATTGAAAGAGGAGGTTGCGATTGGTTTCCCCTATCTGCACTCATGCAACCTTGTTTAATGGGTCACAGATTTGTTAATCTGGGTCTGACAGGTCAAAAGGAACAAAGAGCAGCTGTTTGGCCTGGAACTTAAGCAGGCTACCTGCTTTAAACTGAAAAAAATGAAGTACCCCAGAAAACTTTGTTGCTGCACCCTTTATAAAAGCCATGTAGAAAAAAAAAGTGGAGGAAGTGCAGATGGATATTGTAGATTATTACATGTGATTTCATGTAAATTATTATATGTGACGATAGCTGGTTGATTTCCCTCTCCCACACACTTCTTTTTTCCCCAACATGAAACTGGAATCCCAGCAAAATGAAATATATGGCAGAAAATATCAGTCTTCCTCTTTCTAGAAAAACTGTTAAAAAGTTGTCAGCAATTTTAATTTTTTTCACTTTTTAAATTGAAATTAACAGGGTTTTTTTTCTAGAAGCATGAAGAAAGTAATTTATCCAGTTACTGCTTACAGTTGCGTATTGTTTAATAGTGGGAAAAGATGGGCTGCAGAGAGAGGCAGTAGTTCATGCTGTGAAAGACACTTAGGGAAGAACATATGTTGGATGCATAATCAGTTGCTCAGTAAGGTGAAAGAGCAGGAGAAGGCTTCCAGCAGAGAGACCACCAGTGATATGAGGTGTGAGGGAGTCCAAATAGAAGTCCCTCTTTCACAGATATAGGTCATATAGCTGGTGATCATCTTTCAGAAATCCATCACAGAAGATATGCTGAAGTGAACTTTTGTGAAAGAGGAAACAGATGTGCAGCAAAACACCTTAAATATTATTTCCTTTCTGCTGTGAAAAGACAAGGGGGTACTCCCAGCATTTGACAGCTCTAGTCAGACAGGTCTGGAGTCTTTGGTTTTGTAAATCAGGAGGAAGAGTAGCCTCAGCCAGTCTAGTCCCTGCAAATGCACAGAGAAAAGAAGGTGCCACGACAGGTTGTTACTGATTTGCATCCAGTGAGTACTGTATCTGTTGTTCTGTATCCAAACTAAGTCATTCATTACTTGGCCAATGATAATGGAAGATCTTCTTAAAATGGAGTACTAACTGAATAAAATTTAGAGACTTAGCTCTGTATTAGAAGAAAAATATAATAAAGCAGAGAATTAACTTGCTTAGTTTGATCCAATTACTGATAGATTCACTGCAGTATGTATTAAGTCTTTGCAGGACCAAAAAGCATTTTAAAACGAATCTGTGGAAGGATTTTCCTACTACAGAAACTTGCTTGACTGAACCAACTAAAATCATTCAGCATGTGGGTTTCTATCTGTTACAAACTGACATGTATCTTTATTACTGGAACAGGCTACATGTTTTCTACGAGTCAAAAGTATGAAAACTACCCAGGTTTTTGGCAAATACTGTCAGAAAATAATTACACATAATATTGTGTGGTATGGTGGTTAAACACTTCTGTTTACTTGGATCATATCAAATGTTTTGAAGGAATAAATCTGATTTGTGAAACTTTGGAGACTGCAGGATGATATATGAACTATTTATTCAGCTTCATTTTTTCCAAGTACCCAGTAGAGCTTTGGATTCCTTTTAGTCTGAATATTTGAACATACATAAGAGAAAATACCCCAGCTTTGTGGTGTCTTTTTCTTCCTCATCTCTGGTGCATTGAAGTAGAGGGTTGAATTAGAGGATCTATATCTTAACCTCTCCAGTTCTGAAATGCAAACCTGGGACAACTAAAATTGTTGTTGGGTTTCCTCCTGGCTTTTTGGGCATCGTTAATTTACATATACTGTGTTGGTTAGAGCTAACAATCTACTTCTAGATTGACTTATTGGACTCCAAGAAGCATTTGGGCTATTGCACTGCTCCAAGCATAGTAGTATGTATTTTGAGTGCTAGTGAGACTTTTTATAATAATAACTAATAACCACAACAATAATAATTATAATAATAATATCAATAATATTAATAAAACTCTTGGACTCATCTTTAAGTATAAGATGAAACAAGGTCAGAAAGATTCAAAGATGCAGTAGGTTATGGCAGATTTTGGTCATAGTATTGTGGGAAACGGTTCCAGGTTAAATAAAACAAAGCAAAACAAATCCTCTCAAGCTAGAGAAATAAACATTAACTCTTTTGTGATACAGGATTTCTTTGGTTCAGAAGATATCATCTTCTATTATCCATGCCTTAGGGTTTCAAGAGGGCAGAAATACACATGGTACTTGCTCTGCCACCTTAAACTTTGACTGAGGGAGGCAGGGGAAATGCTTAGAGCAGAGTCATGGGAGGGCAAGATTTTAAATAAAAATTGCATTGCTGCACAATGCAACTCTTCAGGAGTATGTATCCTGTACAATACAATCCCTGTCCCTGAAATCTTCAAGGTGACCTCCCACTTGTGTTGAAAAAAAGTCTTTGGGAGGGACCACCCGGCTAGGAACTGGAGCTGTAAGTGTTGCCTTGTAGGTCTAGTAGAGTTCAGGAATGTCCTTGTTTAGATTGCTTTGTATTTTTTGTTTTAATTGTTCTCTCAGTTCTGAATGAAAAAAAATGAATAATAATAGAGCTGTGTGAGATTGAAATATATGAATCCATAATAATTTCCCTCGGCTTTCAGGAAAGCTAAAGAGTAAATATCAAACTGCTCAGAATTAGTGATCTCTAAGTCTTCTGTCTCTTCTGACCCTTTTTAATTCTAGCCTTACATTGTAGATGCCACATTTGCTACAAAGCAGCATTTAAAGTGATCTGAGAGCTATTGTGGTGGTTTTGGGTCATCAGCTAGAAAGAGCTACTTTTAGGCTAGCAATTGTCCATTCTCCCTTTCTGTTTCCTAATTTGCTTTCATTTTTGCACATACTTTTGTGTCATTGGTACAGTAGGCTTGCTCAACTTTTGTAGCTAGTTATCTTCTCATTTGCTCTATTTCAAACCTAAATAAAAATTAAGAACAGGGCTCTAAACAAAAATAAACCAATTCTGTTGTGAAACTAACCCAGGAAATTTTGTTTCACTGATTCAGGTTATAAAAGAAACTGATATTTTAATCTCATTAATGATAAGCCTTCCACAGGGCTTTATGGCAATTTTTATGTGGATAAGTTAAAAACAGAGGTGAACAACTTAAGTCTAAACATTTCCTGCAGTTACACTGATGAAAGACTCCCTCTTACAGTTTACAGTGGTTTTGGAGCAAAAAAAGACAAAACAGGCAAATGTCCCTGTTGAAATCTAAGCTCTCTTCTGAAAATGTGTTAGCATTGGCATCTCCTCAATTTAAATACTATGCACTGTACTGTATTTTCTGCATTTAAAGAAAGTCAGATTCTCTTCCCTTCTGTCTTCAATGCAGTCAGCATCTCTCAAATTTTTTTCCAATAATATTGCAGTACTTCAGTACTCATTTTAAAGATAGATGGATTTTTTTTTTTCTCATAAAGAAGAACATTGTGGGGTAAAAAAACCCGCTGGATGTGATTTCAAAAAATGTCAAAATATGTCAAACGAGGAAACCACTCAAGGGTTTCATTAACTGAAGCTTTGGTGATAAGTGTCATCTTGTCAAAGACCCACCCATCTCTCCCAATACATTACCAAATGTACTAATTTCCTTGCTGAGCTTGATGTTTATTGTATAGCTGAAATTGAAAATGGTCGGTAATGGAGTGAGCTTCAATCCAAGACCAATTCTGAATCTAAATTACTTGCTTCATTCAATAGCATTGACAGAAGAGAGCTTTGTGCACCTTGTACCTAATCAACCCTTACTGTGACCCTAAATTCAGCAGTCTTCAGAGATTAATAATAAAATCCTCAGTTCAAACAAGTATTTGCCCTGAACAAGTTGCCCATTTCTTATGCTGAAAATGAAAGGATGTGACATTTTTTTAAGGCTCTGCATGTTGTGGACCTTCACTAATTTTTGATCTTTGACCTAAGGAGGCAGTTTTGTGAGCAGAAATCTCATGTAGACCTGAGATATGTGTTCTTAATGAAAACATCTTTTTTTTATTCTTTTTAAGGAATAATTTAAATTTTGTTCTTTTTTAAAACAGAAATTAAATTATAACATCTATTTATAAATGTGAATTAAAGGCCAGAGAGTACTTTTGTCCCAAACTAAGTCTGTCTCAGTAGAAGGACAATTAGTTTAAAATGATGCATTGAGAGGGATATGTAATTCCACTTTATTTCTTTTACAGATTATAAACCCTTTTCAAGCTAATGATTCACACAGTTTCAAAAGTTTTCTGCAGGTTACAAAAGTGTGGGAATTGCTGTATCTTGGACTTCTCTTTGTCTGTCTCGCAGATGGTACAGAGTACTTGGCTGATAATTTGGAATCTGAATCTAAATGTTTTGAGACAAAGGGGGAAAGTTGTCTCTACTGAAATAAACAGGAAAAAGTCCTAACCGGAAAAGGAAAATGATGATCCAAACTGATGGGGCAGAATGAAATTCTCTTTTGTTTAATAACATTCCATTTCAGTGCAGGAGACCATGACATGGTCTTTAGGAGTTGGAAAATAGAGGCTCCAGGCAGCTTAGGAAGTAGAGGTTTGTGACTGCGTTAGGTGAAATCTGAGTGTGTGGTGATGGGGATACCTGGATGAGGTTGAGGCACAGCAAAGTTCACTGCATTCCCTCAGTAGAGGGCAGTGGTGAGGTATGAGACATGGTCACTATTCAGCTACTAACGCAGCAGGGGGAAAGTGAAATTGGAGAGATCAACTACTCTTTATATAACTATGTGCTTGCATCAGCTAGTGAATTTGTCAGTGAGGCTGTATAGAACAATGTTTTGCAGAGCCCATTTGTGTTTTCCACCCTGTGTTTTATATGTGGCCTGTGGCTGCAATGTCCATCCTGCATCTAGCTGACTCCTGCCCATCTCTACTGAAGTGGTTGGTTGGAATGGAACATCTGAGTTACGGCACACAGTCCCAGTTGCTTTGGAGATAAGAAAAAGCTAGTTTCAATGAGACACATGTTGAGAAACCAGTGAACCACACTAAATGAATGGATTTTTGCTGTAAAATCAAAGCAATAAGAATATTTGTAGCTGGTGCCAGTGAACATGGCTGGGATCTGTTACCATTCTTTCACAGTAGAACTAAGGACAGGGGCATTCTGTAAATATTTTGGATAAGCAACAGTAAGTGTATACAGAAGTTCTCCTGTGTCCTGGGTCACCCTTTCTGTTATGAATCTTATCATGGCCTCAGAAAAAGTCACAGTCTTTTGTTCCCTGACTTTCACATCAAGATGTATTGAGGGGAAGGTTTGATTATGCTGGGTTGAGGACACCACTGATCTGTTATTTAGAAACCAAATGACCAATTCACTTTACTACCTGGTGCCCCTCGCCCTCATAATTTGTATTTACAGGTTTGGACCTATTTCTTAAATACTGATATAACCTAGATGTAAAGCTGTCCATCGTGGTTATACCACTGTTAGGTCTAATGCAACACAGGGTACTTCAGTAACATTGAACTTTCTGTCACTGTCAAATGGTGCAGCACAGAGACACTGTCTCTGCAGTGAGTCCCTTGCATCCATGCAGCATGGCTGCAGAACACTACTGAATTAAAATCACTACTTGACAGTGCTTATGGCAATGTCTTTCTTGCACTTTGCAAAGATTTAAATGAGTAAATTGAAGATGAGGGAAAAATAGGCAAAGTTCACTACATGCTGAGAATCTCAGATTATGGGGAAATTTTAAAGATTATCTTCATATTCATTTCAATAAAGAGATTGTTTTCCTGCACTTAACAACAAGCAGAGAAAGACATATGCCTGCTTATCAGTCATTCATCTCATCTGTAAAACAGGAACTTGTTTTGTAGGCAGAATTAAACAATCCTTTGATGTTTAGAAAATGCTATGGTGAGAGTAAATGGCAGCTATAGAACTCGGGATAGCTGTTTGTTAATAACAAAGTACCACAGTCTTGTCTCTTGTACCAGCCTTCATTGCATCTCAGAACTTTGGTCTTAGTATTATGACTATAGTCCATTGAAATAATTTATGATAAAAGCAAACAAATTAGTTGCATTGAAAACAATAAATGGCACGGGTTATGCTTTCCTATTTACTGCTCCCATACCAGCGCTAGTAATCTAGAGTAACTTTTGAGAATGCATCAGTGCTTGCTTTCTGCTCAGAATTATGTGCATAACTAATGTGGTTATTGGTTTGGAGCAGTAGGCTGCACTTACCCTGGATGCTTATTGGCTGAATAGGCTGTTTGTTGAATATTTAGTGAATTGCTGCCATATTTCTTTTTGATGATGCTACAGAGCACTTTATACTAATCTACGTTATCTCATCACACACTGGCATCCCCTTTTTTGCTTTTATCTCCAGTGTTATTGTTGCCTCTCTCATTCCCTGCATTTCTATTGCTCTTCTGAGTGATATTTATTTAGATAATCCATACCCTTGTCAAATAGTTTCTGTACACCTGTTGTTTTTGAGATGGAAGCTATAAAGTTGTGTAGATCACTGACACACCTGAATTCATCTTGTAATAAACCTCCACATATTGCATGTATATTCTAATCAGATATTACTTATTTAATGACATCTTTTCTGGCCATAATTCAAATATAATGTGATTATTACTTGCTTAGTAACAAATAGCTGTATATGACAAACACTTAAAATGCTTTGTTGAGCTGTGATTGATAGAACGGCATCTGGGTGTAGGCTTTTTTTCTATTCTCCAAGGTAGATATGATTTGAGACTTAATTTGGCATCTACAGAGCACTTTAAGAATTTACCATTCCATTTAATCTACCTATGCTTGTGTATTTGTTTTTGTACACAGATGTCTTTCAGTGCTCAAAGTTGTTGGGTTTTTGTTTATCTTAGCTATAGCTATAGGGTAAGCTCTTATCTCCAAAGTTAATTCCTGTGCATGTGTGGACGTAAATGTATATCCTCTTTTCCTGTATTACTTGATTGAACCTAAATTTCATTTTGTTGTAAAAAGCTCCTTTGTGCTTATTCTCCATCTTTTCATCTTTCACTTATGAGATGCTATCTTTGAAGGTGTTCCCAGAACTTTTCTCTTTATTTCAATTCCTTTTTGAGAAACTAAGTAGTGTTTCATTGAGCTTGCAATGAATACTGTAGCCAAATACTGTCTCCCATTTTTGCCTTCTGGATTTTTCCCAGCTATTTGATTTCAGTTGTTAATGAAAGTCATAGGAAAAGATGTTCCCCCTCTTAGCTTGGTTAGACATCTTATGAAAAGATTCTCTCTGATGACTACTGGGAACATAAAAGTGAAGTTGGAGGCATGAAGAATGCATTTTAAGCATTCTTGTCAGAGGTGAAGGGCTTCACAGCTATGTATTGACAGGTCTGCTTAAATGTTCTGTGGTAAAGGAAAAATAGTTACAAGAACTTTTGGGGGCAAAAGTTCTTTAGAACCAATAATATACTACTTTCACTAATGGCAGCTGATTTCCAGCCATGGTATGTTAGCAGATGGCCTAAGGGCTAATGAAGCCTGAGTAGAAGATTTTTAATCATCTTAGATACCAGGATTCGTATCTTTGTGGGCACTAGTCAGAACTTCCAATCTTTCTGCTCTGAGACTGATGTGGCTTTAGAATTTTTGTTAAATGTGTTCCTTGTCTTTGGACCAGTTTGCAAAAAATGTGCCTTGGTTTCGTTGATTCTCACCTCACTGCACTTATGGATCCTCTTACAACAGCGTGTTGCAAGGTCCTGATACTTGCTGAGATATGGCCAAGGAATTGTCTGGTTCTGCTCTGTTTGTGAATGCAGTTACTGTGGAGCCTGCTTACTGGTTTAGATTTGTTTTTCAAGCAGTTGACTTGGTTTCTTATGTGAATCTTCACCACTTGTGTATCATGGCTTGCTTACTTCTAGTCAGACCAGTTCTGCTCAATAGTAGGAACCAGTCATTACACAATTGACTGTACTCATTGCTTTTTCCTAGTTATTTTTCCTGTTACTGTGGATCGATTCCTACACTTGAAGAACAGATTTTTTTTTTCTTCCATTTCTCTTTCTTAAACTTGTATTTAGAATTAATTCCCACCTCTTTCAGTCTCTCATTTTAAAAAGTGCTGGTTTTTTACCACCTTGCTTTCTGAGACTTTTATGGAGCCTGAATGTGATCTTTGGATCTTCTAGCTGGAGACCTGTTCTTCAATGGGAATCTCAGACACTTTGAGGATTATCACTTTTCTAGGTAGATGAGTCAGACCCTTAAGGATAATTCTCTTTATCCACCTCTTTTCCTGGTAGAACCTACATTACCTAAGGTTACCTCTGAATTCTCTGTAAGACACTTGTAGCATGAATGTGCCACATGATAAATGTTACATTAGTGGTATACCTTTTCTTATGCACTGAAATAAAATTTCTGTTCAGTGCAACATTACATACAGTAAGTGATTTATAAAAGTCTTCTATTAAAAAGTTCTAAATATAACATTTTGCAGGCTGTAAGAGGTGGCAATAACAGAACTCATTTTCATGCTGTCCAATCACCAAACCATCACCATTATTGATCATTGCAACAGTTATTCATCTGAGCTGAAGATATAGATGGTTAATAGATGTCTTAGTCAATTTTCCAGCATAAAGCTTATAACAAAAATGGTTATCTTTTAGCATACATTAAGAAACACAGGTGCTGAGCTAGGTTCACCAAGCTCACAATGAATTTAAAGAGACTGAAAAACTTTACAAAGCTTTACAAATGTTTCTGTACCCCAGAGGTCTGGAGAGTATGGAAAGCAAAAGAAAGTTTTTTGGGTTAGCTCATAGATTTTTGGATTATTTACCCTTACTTCTTAGCTACCTGGGTTGGAGGATTTGTCATTTGGGCATTTTAGCTACATATTTGTTGGGTAATTTGAGAATTTCAAGACGTGGGCAATGCTAACGTTATGGTGGGCAAGTGTGATGGGAGTGTGTTCAGATTTTAAGTAATCCAGTAATTTAGGGAAAAAAATTCTTTATCCTTCACCTAAGTATCTGGGGAGCCTTGTTTGAATTTGAATGTTGCATCTTTTTGTTTTTGTATTTTGAAACTGAACTGGTTTGATTTCCTGTCGTTTTCATATGTATATTTCAGTTGTTGCCTATTATGTTTTATCCCATGCTAATACACCAAAAAGTGAAGTAGGATTTAAATAGATGGTCTATGTGCTCCTCATTCATTGCAACAAGTAGTTAGTCATCCTGAGATTTCATGGCTATAGAGAAAAACGGGTGGTTAAGTTAGAGTATAAGGTTCACTTCCAACCTTAACTCTCCCTGCTAACGTGTTAGTGTTCAGTCTTGGTACCAGCAAAACAATGAAGATGTTGGAACTGGGTGAGAGGTTGGGAGAGTGGTAAAAAATACAGAGCAGAATTTCAGCAACTCTTAGAAACTACAGAGGGATGCTGGGAGGGTTAAAAGTCCAAAGAGACCTATAGGAATTGTTTGCAGTCTTTAGCTGGTTTTATTGCAGAAGTGCTGATGGCTACACTGTGTTTGGATCCTGATTATATAAAAAACAGAAGGACTGCCACCCAAAGAGTTTGGACTCTCAATAGATATTGATGTAAAAGACTGGGAGGACAGAGGAGGTGATTTGCCAAAATCATACTGAAGGTCACTAACAGATAAAATTGTGAGTCCTGATGCAAAGTTTCTTCTGTAATCAGTATTGTTTTACTTGACTGACCAGGTGAATATATAAAATGTAATCCCCTGTGCACCTTGATGTGTGCTCTCTGTGACCACTAACAAGAGCACTGCATAGATAACAGTCAAGAGTAAAGTAATGCTAGCTAAAGATACAGATGCTTTTTAGAGGAATGACTGCTTAATTCATTTAAATTGTACCAATTTTCCCTGATTCTCTTTTTCAGATGAATTAAAAATAATGTTATTAGATTCTAGGAGATGGTTTTGAATTTTACCTAAATCGAGACAGAGTTGTGTGTCACTCCATTGCTAGAGTTCCAGGCAGAAAGACACAAAGATGGATTTAAAGCTGTGCCTTGGATTTTTTTTCTTTTTTTCTCTCTGTTGGACCCCTAGTATTGATTGAACACATTTATTTCTGAGGCTTAAAATGAAAATTTCCTGAATAAATAGGAACAGCAGTAACTACATTTTGTGGCATTTATGGATATTTACAGCTGTTTGGTTAATAGTAGTGTTTACAGGTACTGTCAGACACTTTACTTATCAAGAAGCCTGAATATTTTACCAAAAGATCACAAAAGAAAAAGTAACTTGGAATATGTTCTTGTGAGAGCATGTGTATGCAGTCTTGTGACAGTGCTTCAGTGAGGAATAATTCAGACAGAGTAAAGAATGTAAGAGTCTGATTTGTAAAGTTCTATTAATGTTGTTGTTAATCTGTCACTGCAAATAACTTAAAAATATTTGGGGTGTGTTGTGGTGGGGTTTTTTAATGTTATATCTGCCCTTTGTATGTTAGAGTGATGTTGTTCTATTAACATTAAAATTATAATGATTTTACATCTTGAGATACAATCATGCAGCAGATACCAAACTAAGGGCATTGTCAAGGTGATCCAAAGGGACATATCTTAAAGTCTTGTGTGTAATTCCTCACACAGGCATTTTCATAGTTTGAAATTACACCAAAGAATGACAGAGCAGTCTTTACTCTGTTGGGTAGATATTTTGGCCAAGCAGGTCTATCCAAGCAGCTTGGCACTTGCTCATCACTGTCCTTTCCAGAGAGCAGTGTGGAAATAACAGTACACAATTGTGTGTGTGCATTTTGTGTATTTATTTCAGCTGTCTTGATCTAGTACCTAAACATCCTAGATCACGTTTATGGATTTTTAGAAAGCATTAGGAAGGGCACAAAGACTTGTAAATAAATATGTGAATATTTTGAATCACAAACTGAACTTATACCTAGAAAAGAATTGAGAGATAATGAACAAGGGAATGTATTGAAGTTTCAGAAGTGGAATCCCTCACATTGAATTATAACGGTAACCAATGACTGAGAAACAAGACAAATGGAATAGAAAATGTATCCTGGAGTAAACAGCTGGGGAAAGTGCAGACCTTGAAAACAAATAGTTTATTGATTTATCTTATCTTTTGGCAATAAAACTTGCCTGATGTCTCCTGTGTTCTCTCTGTAACAAGACTACAAAAATAATTTCAGTATGCCAGCTTTGTGCGTGGGGTCAATATTAAGATGTGACGAAAAAATAAAGTGATATCTTGAAATTAAAATAATTTCACTTACTCTTCACCACACTGTGTAGAAGCCATGTTAAAATTCTTCACCATTTCACATGAAGTCCTACAAATGCTGCTAGAATTCCCTTCAACACCACTGAATGTCACACTTTTTCTATAGATGTAGGTTGCCTGTCTGAAGAGTGGGGAGACATGGGAATGTTAAAAAATAATCAGGATGCTGTCTAAAGATGTTTTCAAAAGATGTTGTCAAAAGATGACATCAGGGGACACAGGTGTGGTATTATGGCATCCTGGGCTTTGATGCAAGTTCTCTTCCTCTTCCACTGGTGGTGTTGGATCAACTGCATTTCTGAAATTGTTCTAAGATATTTTCCAGTTCTTCTAACAGGACAATGTCTGAGACCGTTTCAGAGACTTCATCTCATTTTATCTCCTCTTCAGTTTTAATATAGTTTTGTCAGAGGAGGTGACACTTCATAGTCACATGCTATGCTGTAAAATATGCATGTTGAAAGTGTTGATTGTCTTTAGATATTCATTACCAAATGTCAGAGAGAAAGTGCTGCAAATCAAACAGCATGCAGGAGGTGAATCAGACGCTTTATATGCAGGGGGTATCCAGGAGCTCTATTGAGAGGAATTAGTCTTTATTCCAGCAGACATTATTAGAGAGAACCTAAAATATTATACTCACAAGAGAGAAAATTGGCTTCTGGTGTTTCATGGCCTTATTTAGTCTCACTGAGAAACCATTTAAAAATTCAATGTTCTTGGCTTATTAGGACCTCTTCTTTAGTTTGAGGTGAGATCCAAACGTCCTGCAACTAGAGATGGTGGTTGGAAGGTCTGTTACCTGAATTTGATTTTAAAAGTGCTCCTGCAGAAAGGACCAGTAGAGTAGGATCTACTGAGCATCAGGAGGGTGAGTGAGAATTGGCTGTTCAGAGGTATGCTGATTATACTCTCACAGCTTTTCTATCCATTGCTGGCTCAACAGAAATATCTGGGTTTCTTTCAGCCCTTTTACTTAATTCATCTCATAGAATTGACCAGGAAAGCTTCATAATTCAGGAGAAATGTGACACCTCAGGATAAATTCTGGCAACCTACACTTGATGAATCCCTGAAAACTAAGTGCCAAATAGTTGTCCAGGTTTATAACCAACTTGTTCCTACACCATTTTTCTGGCTGCGATTTCCAGACATCTTTCACATTACACAAAACAAATATTCATAGGGCAAGTACTGCAAAATTGTACCCAAATAAGGTCAAAATTTTGAAAGCCAGGCAGTTTTCTTAAGTGTTTTTGAAATAGTAATTAGATCACAGTGATGTTCTTTGGACTATATACAGAGGAAAAGCATAAGCTGATATTTCTCTTCTGTTTCACCATCAAGACATATTCTACAGGGCAAAAGTGACTTACACGGTGTGGTCTAGACTTGCTCTTATTACAGAATTTTCTCAGAGTTTTGAACTCTGCCCTCACATTCTCAAAACACTAGCACATAGTACCACTCTTCAGCTGCTCAATTTGGCAAAGCAGTGCCCTGCTTGCTGATTAAATAGCATGCCATTGTCAGCTTGCTTAGATGAGAAACGATGATGGAATGCTTTCACACTGTTTCCTAAGTAGGACTGCTCAGAAGCCATTCAAAGAGGGAATGAAAGTTACTTACCTACAATGGCAATTTTTTGTTTTTTTCAGAATAGATTTTATATGTTCACACTCCCTATCAATCTTCCCCCCAACAAATTCTTAATTTCATTCTTGTACTTAGGTAGGCAGCATGATTTAAGTTGAAGAGTGTCACATCCTCTATAAATATATTCTTGCATTCAAAACACCCAGGGATGGGAAGAGGGGGAGAACTCCAAGACAGTGTAGCACATGCTGCTGTGGGAAGAAGCCAATGTCAGAGAATCAACTGTCGCAGATCTGATGAATGTTGCTGTGAAGGGTGATTAATCTTAATTTTATTATGCAAAATGGGACTTCTTAAGTTCTAAAGTATGCAGCCTTTGACTTTAAAAATGTTGTTCTGATGGCATTCTGGACAGCTAGGAATTTTAGGGTTCTGTGGAATCATGTGTGTTTGTTTAAAAAGTTGACTGTTATGTATTGAACAAGTTTATGTTGGAGATTGATAGGTTGCTTGGGTTTTGGAAGTAGTATTTGATAGCATTAGGTGCAAAGTTGCACATCAACAAAAGGACTGCATAAAGAATATATTAAAATACACAATGCATTTACCATGAACACGATAACCCTATTGTTACTGGAGCTGCTGATTCTCATATCAGGGAAACACTGATATACAGCTGCCTGTTAATTTTGTTCAGCTATTGTTACGCCATACATCAATCTCCACACTGAAAACCACAAAAAGAATTTGGGGGGTGGAGGGATATGAGGAATACAGGTTAAGAACCCATAAAGCCTGCATTTACAATGCAGTGTTAAAAAGTTGTAGGACCTGTGTTGTTCTCATATCCTAATTTAGAAAGCGTCACCTATAGCGTATCAGAATGTCATGTTACCCCTTAAAGGTGCCAAGTGAAAACAGAAAACTTGGGCAATAGTACAAGTCCATAAAATGAAAAGTGCCTTAAGGCACAGCATAGATGCTTGTAAAGCCTTACAACCACTGCATGCTCATCCACTGTCTTAGAACATCTTTAGCTTGCATTTATTCCATGGTTGAGGAAGGCTCAAATCTATTTCAGGATATAAATATCCTGGAGGGAAGTTGTGGACATGCCCCTTTTTATCAAGTCTCTTTACAGTGCTAACTGGCAAGAGGGAGAATGTATGGTATTAATTAATTGTATCAGCTTTTATACTCCAAGGAATTATACTAACCTGATACTACTAGGAATAGATGTGTCTTGGTATACAGCCACACTGCCTTGCAAAGTGGTCACACTCAAAGAGAATCTATCCCAGTAATATGGTATGTTCCAATGCTCTTAGCCACCCAAAATACAATATGCTGTGTTCTCAATGAGTATGGTGAACACACATCTTGCTGGTTTTGCACTCTGCTTTCACTTTAATGTTCAGTTGTAAAATCAAGAAATAATCAAAATCTTAAGTGCTAAATCTCTTATTTTTAAGGACATGGTACAATGTTTTGGAGTTAACTGCTTAGGTTCTAGCTTGTAAAACTCTCTACTACAGCTCCTCTGACTTCAGTGGAGCTAAGATAATATGCCTCAGTTATAAATACTCACTAATCAAGTGAGTAAATTTTTCCATGTTTAAAATCTGTAACATCTCTTTAAAGAAAAAGCAACATTCTGGTTAAATGATCCAAACTACACTGTACAAATGAGAAAGTTCCCTCTTTATTCTATATATTGTTTCAATAGCATTACCACAACTGGGGAGAAAGAATAAAAAAGCTGAAAATAAAAATATAACACTCATGGTGAATGCAATGTGCATACAGAATATGCATGTTTTTAAGTACTGCTTTTGTAAACATTGCTGCTTAGGAATTAATTTTATGCTTCTTAATACTAGTCCACACTGTTTCAGTTCTAACAACAAATTGAATGGTGTTTTTATGAAAAAAGAAGGAAGGTTTACCCAGCTCACATCTCAGAGGTTACAGTGTGTTTAAACAGATATATTTTCTTTTAGTCTAACCTTGTCTGGAAGATATAGGAAAACTAATTTGCCTTATTTACATATGGCACAATCTATCCAGTATTCAAGGGTTTGTCAGAAACAGGAACATTGTGCATTTCCATGGTAACAGATGGCATGCTGACAGTATCTGGCTCGTTGCAGCTTCGTCTAGGCAGGCCAGCAATTAATCAGCCATCTACATGCACAAAATTCTTTGTGAGTGAATGGCACTGCTCCTCTGTAGTGCTGCCTGTGCTTTTACAATTTTTGTATTCCTGCAGGGCGAAGTACTTTTTTGTCTCTTATGCTCATTTTCTGTAGCTTCCAAAAAAAACCTCAGTAAAGAATACGAAAATGGAAACAAGTCTACATGTAATTTAGAAAAGACATTATTTCTTCAGCATATAAAATGTGTGGGGATCTTTTTTTTTTTTTATTCCATTGCTTTCCCTGTTCTCTCCCTCCCCACTTTTCATAGGCTTTCTATGCCACATGTTTCCTTCAACGTATTTGACATAGACAAGGTTTTTGCAAACAGATAATTCTCCAAAGGTGTGCAAAAAGGGAGTTGTCATCTGGATGGCTGGCTTTTATGCCAACAGGAGTTCTATGCTTAAAGCAAACCTTGAGCAACACACTAAAAGCCCCTTGTTGCCTGTTTAAATGGCATCTGATATCTTACTGTGTTTCCCCGCTGGCAGCTGCATTGCACCATCAGAGGAATTGACCATGTTCTTACATTAAGTGACCAATCTTCTTCATAATTAATGCAAGACTTAATTTATCAGAGATCTTTCTCTGACCCTGTTTGAATATGCTGTGGGAGAAAATAAGCTCCTTTAGGATGTTTTCTCATTCGTCATCTAGCTGTCTAAGGTAGAGCTGAGTTAGAGCTTTGCTGCTGGTATTCATAGGTGTAGTTACTATTAACAGCACCTCATATGCAGCGCCATTGCAAGATCCTTTTCCCTTCATCTTCTGGAGAAATCATTCAAGGATTTTCCATTTTAGGATATTTATTTTCACAACCTCTGCTTTAGGAAGAGGAGTATTGGCATTTGTCTTTGATTTCAAGGTCATGAGACTTTAAGGGGTAGTATCCCTTCACCCTGTTCCCAGAGCCTGGGATCTGGTGGCCTTTGCAGCAGTAAGGTCAAAATATTTGCAGTAAAACTGGATCTGTACTGTTTTTGTTTTGTTTTTTAATCACTGTGATACATGCCACAGCCATATCCCTGAGATGAACCTATATGTTGAGTAGGATTAAACTTTATTTTTTGTGTTAGCCTGCAGTCAATTGAAGCAAGTATGAATTTCATCATTGTTAGAGGATTTATTTACTCAGATATAGCAGTTTTAAGGAGAATTTTGTTTCTCAAATATTCAGTACATAATATAGCCTGATCTCTTAGTGCTGTAAATACAAATAACAGACAGCAAGAATTTGGGCCTCAGTCAAGCAAATTCTGCTTGTGTGACCTAAGATGATTCAAAAGGAAATCTAAGACTAGCGTTCACTGTTTTGCTTCAAAGTCATTATTTTTGGACAAGTTACAGATATCCAGCCTCTGTTCTAGAAGTCATGGTTTTTCAGTGGTAAGGTTGCGTTTGATAGTCAACTTTCTTAGGCTTTGTTTAATCTTTTGTACTGGCTTGTTTTATCAAAGGTGTTTTATGCTTCTTAATAGTTTTGTCACCTCGTGTTTCAGTCCATCCTAACTAGTCTCTGTAGGCTCACAAAGAATCCACAGAAACATCACGAGATGTGGTTACCAAGGATTAGCAACTCTTTCGTCCTAAATGCTTGTCACTTGGAATTTGTGATTTCTCATTTGGGAATTGCATTAAGCAAACCTGCAGGTTTTGGCTGGGATAGAGTTTATTTTCTTTATAGTAGCTGTTATGGGGCTACGGTTTGGATTTCTGCTGAATGCAGAGTTGATAACACAGGGATGTTTTCATCACTGCTGAGCAGTGCTTTCATAGAGTCAAGGCCTTTTTGAACTTCTCACCCTGCCAGCAAGTAGATTGGGGGTCCACAAGAAGCGGGGAGGGGACACAACCGAGACAGCTGACCCCAACTGACCAAAAGAGTGTTCTATACCATATGATGTCATGCTCAGCAATACAACTAGAGGGCAGGTTGGCAGGGGGGCTGCTGCTCAGAGACTGGTTGGGCATTGATTGGCTAGTAGTGAGCAGTTGATTCCATGTGCATCACTTGTCTTTTTTAGGGTTATATTTTTATCTCTCTTTAGGTTCACCCTCCCTTTTTTATTATTTATTTATTTATTGTTATTATTTTATTTTTTTTTATCTCAACCCAGATGTTTTCCCACTTTTACCCTTCTGATTCTCTCTACTATCCAGCTGAGGAGACAAGAGTGGCTGTGTGGTGCTTAGTTGCTGGCTGGTGTTAAACAGCAACAGCAAGAGAATACAATCTTATTAGACCCTAAATGCTTACATCCAATTAACTGGTGGTGCAATAAGTCTGAAGCCCAGTGAGAAAGAAATATGTTAACTACAGCCTAGCAATTATTTTCCTGTGCATTTTATTTATTATATTGTAATATATTGCTTATGCATGTGTATTATACTGCAAGAAAAATGGTAGTTTGGTGCTGTGTTTCCACAAATCCATCCAAAGAAAACCTAAGTTATTCTGTGAGCTGCCCCCAGTAAAGCCCTGCTAATAGCCATCTCATACTGAAATTCACAGACACAAAGGGTGTAATTGCTGTCACAGAATTTGGCCATTTATGAGGAATAAAAAGCAAAGATACACAATTATTTTTCATCTTTACATTATATTTAATGAAAAAAGTCTAATGCCTAATTTAAAACATGGAAATAGCCTTTCTGAATTCCATAGGGCTGCTTTCTCACTTATTAAAGCTGGATATACACTCAAGTGCCTTGATGTGTTGAGGTCATAATACTCTGAAAAGCATAAGTAGTCCCTTTATTCTTTAGTACACTTATGCATGGCCAAGACGAGACATGGCACTTGTAGTGACAGAGTTGCATGTTGCTTTGGTCCCTATCCAACCTGGTCAGAGACTGGTCCTTTGCAGCCTGACATAGTTTGTACCTGACCACATCTTGCTGCAGAACTGCAGGAAACATGCTTCTTGAGGTCTGCAGAAAGGATTTGTGAAGGACTGGAGAGGACTTGCTTGATCATAGTGTTTCTGACCAGTATGTGTACTGTGGTTAGGATACCAAATGAGAAGAGAAACTACCAGAAGCATTTAATTTATTATTTAAATTAATCTCTTTGCTAGTGCAGTTGTGTATTAGTCAATGAGCTGTCATTTAACATGTACATTGTTAGTGTAAGCTTTTGTTTCATTCAGGAACACAAATAACTGGCTTGGGATGTTGTATAGAAGTCATACAGTGCTGGGCTCAGTTGACAGAATAGTTCTCAGAGGCTGCTTATTTTATTTTTAAGGAAAATATGTGCTTTTGTACAAATGTATATAGAGAGAATTTATATCTGTGTATGCAGGCATATACCCTTTAATAACTTTCTGGTTCATTTTGCTCTAGCAAACAGTCTAACATTTTTGAAGAACTCATTTTAACACAGAAGTTGATCAGCAAACATCTCTTCCATAATGCTTTCCTCACTTTGCTACCTCTCTTGAAGAAGCTGATATTACAGTTATGCTTTTAGCTACACCAAGCTTATGATTAACATGTGGTGGTAGGACTGCCAACACTGTGAAAATATACATTGGTGTAGAGATTTCTTTGTAGAAGTTTATGTCATCACTCTCCAACAATTTTTTTTCTACAGATTTTGACAGAATATAGACATGTTTTCATCAGAAATAGATTCAGTGATCACTTAGAAGACAATTTAAGCCAGAATGGCATGATCTGCTCTTTACCAATCAGTATGTATTACCTGTGTGTAATCCTCAGTCATCAAACTCTTGAGTGACTGTTGCTTATTGTGGTTCTATGAATTTACACTGCTACTTTAGTAAAATAGTGGGTTTGACTTCTATGCTTTTACCTTTGTAAACAAAGTATTCATAGTTCTTTTGGATTTGGTTTGGGTTGGGTTTTTTTTTTAAGGTTACTGTAGTTTAAATACATATTTTTCATTTGGACAAGGTTTTATCTGCCTAATGAAACTGCTCAGAAAATTTTAGGTCTCTTTTAGTCTCATTAATTTCTTGTCCTCTCCTAGTTTTTTAGGATTTTACTTCCTCTGATGCTCGTTTGTTGGTTGTTTTGTTTTGTTAATTTATTTGTTCATTTGTTTTCTCTGTAATGCGTTAGAAAGTGAAATTTCAATACTGCTGAAATTGGTCCAATAAGAAAGGCATTTTATACTATGTTTTTTCTTTTTACACTTCAGATGCTTTTGCTTGAGGAATTTTAAAATAAATATTAAACTGGTGAGGGGTTTTAACCCTTTTTTTCACTGATCTATTTAGCTAGCTACATTGGGAACAATAACTAAGAACTTGAGCAGTACAGATTGTAAAGAATTTGTTGCATTGTGTGGTTCCTTTCCTTGAAATTACAGGTGCCAGCATTACCTGGTTACCACAAACAATCTCTTAATCAAAATTAAGCTGATTTCTTCCATGAAGACTCTGAGTAAGGGTGGGATATCATAAAATCTTTCATTTAATGGTGCTACTTTTAGGCTGAGATCTTGGAATGATAAAGAGTTTCTTTTATGTGGAAGAACTGAGCCGCAGCATACGCAGTATCCTACACAAAGTACATAGAATAAACACATGTAGCTGAAGTCTGATAAGTGGATAAGGGTTATTTGATCCATATAATATTAATATGGAGAGTATATATTTTTTAAGGAAAATCAGTATTTACTGAAATGTACAGTAGTATTATTAAATGTTTTACTCAGCAATGCATTAAAATGTAGGCATCAATATTAAAAAATATCTCATCAAACATTTGGAATAATTCATACTTTAAAAAATCCCCAACCAAATAGCATTAATTCATCACAAAAAATCTTTAAGGATAATTTTTGATGGCATCTTTAGGGTTCCTTACATTTTTGCATTTAAAATTTCCAAACCTCCTGCTCCTCCTACTTTAGACTTCATTTATCCCAGTAGGAAGACAGGGTTTCCTCAGCAGTCAGCTTGGCTAGGGGAAGACATGGGGGTTGATTTTGCTGTATGTGGCCAATTATATTGACCTTTGTGATGGCAAGCCTGGAATCTTGAGTTTTCCTCCTATTTAGGACTCCTTCATAGCAGCATAATACATTGCTGCCATGTCAGTTTGTGGTCTAATATTTTTAGAACCCAGCAATGCACATTTGGAGATTGTGATTAGCATCCTTAATTCCTAGAAGAAAAAAAAAATTTAAAAAGCCTTGTTAGGACTAGAAAGCTGAAGTCTAAAATAGTCCACCTGCTGTTCTAAAGAGTATTATTTTAGTGCCCTGGGGACATGCAAAGTTGTAACCTACTGATGTCAGGATTAGATTTTACAGGGCTTTTTTAATGTGAGTGTTTTTGATAACTTGGCAAAGCATTTTCTGTTGTTCATTTCTGTTCGATGTTTCTTAAAAACAGCATTCCAAGATCTACAGAGACAGTACCTTATAAAATGTTCCATTTCTGTTTCACCAAAAGATATTATTTACTTGATAATAGATTAAGATGACTATTGACTAATCACAAGAGAAAATTATTTTTCCTAGAGTTGAGTTTTACTCATTTTATAACTCTGACTTTACTCAATGTGATGAATTTGATTTTTGTATTTTGTGACTAACTTCACAGTGACAATAATAACAATAATGTAATTGTACAAAACCAACACAAATACACAAATAATTGTTTCCTCTAATGGCACTGTTTATGCTACTAATTTTACTGTGGCTGACTGAAAGCAGGTACGCAGAGATGTTTGTTTTATATCCACTAGTACTTAGATTCACAACTACAGTTGAAATAAAATCCCTCCATTGTCCACACTTGAATCAGTATTCAGAGAAGATGTTTAAAATGTATAATTTTTTTTTCAGTATAATTTAATACTTGCCTCCTTCTCTCACAGAGCTGCTGGGGTTTTTAAGCCTGCCCTTCTTCCTTCTCTTGTCCTTTGTCTGCTGGGCTCTTTTTCCTGTGGTTGGTCTTAGCTCACCTATGCCAAGCCCTGAATCTTGACTGTAATAGAAACCCAGCATGCAAGGTTTTGCTTCCTGGTGGTGTGAAATGGTAGATTCCGTGGTGGTTTGCATGTGACTGAATGATCATGCCTTATAAAGCATTTTACATCAAGTTTTTGCTGCTGAACATGCTAGCTGTGCAGAAGAACACAGGACATGCTGCAGTGTGATGAGGACGTGCTCTCCTGTTGTGAACCACTTGTGGCCCCCTCTGATGTTCTCTTCAATTGCCAGCTTCAAGGGAAAAGAAAGTTTCCTGTTGGAGTCTCAACTTTTGAGCTTTTAGATCTTAGAAGAGTTGTTTTCTACATGAAAACCAGAGTGATGGTTGGTATTACTGTTCTTAATTTGATTAAAATTCTCACCTTTGCGTTCTGTCGTATTAAGGTGAATGTGTTGTTTTTCTTGCCTTCTAAAAGGAGCTGCAGAAAACAGATGTCAGGTGTTGTTGAATCCTAGCTGAACCTAATTTGCTTAACACAAACAGTGACAAACCTCAGCATACATATGATTCAGCTAGTCTTTTTCCTCATGAAAGAGGGGTTGTGAAATTATATACAGTCCTAAAGAAGAATATCAGTGGTCCCAATTTGTCAGAGTGCTTAATTGAGCCTGTGAATCTGGCCTGTTGACTGATGATGATGGAGCTTCTCAGGGGGCCCCTATTAACACTAAAATTATTTAATATTTTACTAATCAATTACTGACTGTGTTATGCAGATAATGCTGCTATGGATGGTCCATTAATAAAATGTGTACTAAGTCCCTAGAACAATTTCCTAAATGTTGAAAAATGACTGATTAATAGCAGACTCTTACTAAATGTTAAGAAAACAAAATGTACAATTTTTTTTTTGGCACTGAAAGAAAATTACAGGTAACTCTAGATGAAATGATAATTAGAACAGCAAGTGGTACTGCAACAGAGCAAATTAAATCCTTTAGGTATCTTGTGGTTATTTTGGATGAATCTCTACTTTCTCTTATCACTTGGATTGTATTGTTCAGGGAGTAAATTTGTGATTGGGGGATTAATACACATATAATTTGACTCTGTTTGCCAAGAGAATTGTAGCTCCCAATGATAAATATTGTCAATTACTTATTCGGGTTCTATAATTCATGATGCAGCTTCCTGATAAGTTCTGATTCTAATGCTATCAATATATAGTAGCTTTTGTGTCTGTTTGTTCCAATTGGTATGAAATACCATTGTATGTAAAAGAGAAAAAGGGAAGCAGGAGTCCCCAAATACCTGCTGTTCAGCTCATCACTACTACAGACTTCATTGGGAGCCTTTTAGTGCTCTTGCCTAATCTCTTCTGCTATATTCTTTCTCATCCCTCTTCACAACAGTGAAGAAAAATTAGATTTTCCATCATGGGGATCACAACCACCTGCAAAGGCTTAAGAGTCTGCACCAATGCCTTCTAATTCATGCTCTTCTATCTATGTGATGAGGAGGTGAGAAAACCACTGGTCAGTGGAATACCTATCTTTGTTTTCTTATAAGGCAAGATACGATGATCTTTGAGGTCTCTTCCAGCCTTCTTGATTCTTTGATTCTATGAGTCTGGCTTTAGATGTATGATAAATCCAATTTTAATCAATGTGATTTAAGACAGATATATACTGAAGTATCTTATTGAATACCAGTGTGGAGCATGGTACACAGATTTTTTAGATAGAGATATGGAATGGATCTGTTTGTGGTTTGAGGTTTGTTGTGTCATTTTGTTTTATTCCTCTTTACTGCTTTAAGCAAAAAGGATACTCCCAGATAACAAAAAGCAGAAATATGATTATTGCAAGCATATGGATGTATGAAATACATTCAAAACTGTCATGAGTCTGAAGAAATTTTGGTACCATTGGAAGTAGCTCAGTCAATTTTTTGGTAATGATTATTTCACAGAAAAATATTAGGATTTGCGATGAGCTAAATGAGTTGCACAATGGGAAAAGAAATCTCCAAATTCTGGGACAGTGCTAATGGATCAGGTAATACTGAATAATCTTGAATTAAATGAAAACTTTTTCACCACTGATGAGTCAGTAACGGAAAATTAGGAAACCTGTTGACATAGAAACTGAAAAAAAAAAAAAAAAAGACTCAAGGCATGGGCCCCAGTTTAAAAGATTTTGTGTGACTTTCAGCTGTTTTACAAGTAACAGCTGAAATCACAATGCAGACTGATTTCAACAAAAGCCTTACTGTATGTGTTTGTCACAGATTTCTGTTAGTGATCAATAGCTCGGAGATATTGGGATTATTCCAGATTTGGAGGTTGGAGGATTTTACATCTATGTTTTGTTTTATCCTGTGGAAGACAGTGGATACATTGACTGAACATCTATACAGTTCTGTATTTTTCTTAAATGAATAAGAATTCAGTCTTGCTAAGATTGCTTGTTTTGTGTTTGTTTATGCATATTTTCAAGGCTTAAATAAAAGGACATTTATTCAGTCTACCATCAACACACTGGTTTGGTTTAAGAGGGAAGGAAAAGAAGCTCTAGTATATGCAAGGAATATATGAAAATTTGAAACACATAGATGTTCTTTTATTTACAACCATAATTTATTTTCTATTTAAAGACAAATTAAATATGAAGAGAAAGAAAACATTATACAGCTATGTTTGAGGCAGAAAATGGTAATTAAATCAGTGAACATCTGCATAACAGGATATTTATTTTATAAAGAAACTATTTTTCAATTGTTACATATTTTTATTTTTAAAGAAGTGTGAGGTATCCAGGACCTCAGCAACCACTGAATCTGTGTAAGTGCTGGATGTTAAATCACTCTTTGTGTCTTTCTGAGAATTACCCATGTGTTCTCCTTGCATCTGGTATTTTTGTGGCTATCTCAGTTCAAGGAGTCCAAACTCAAAAGTACGAAGTTGCAAGATGTAAAAGTTGTTGATATTCATGGTTGTAGCAAAGAACTTCCAGTCTAATGACCTTAAGAAAATATTTTGCTGTGTAAATAACTGCTGTGTGGCACATGCAGTTTTTTGTTTCTGCACAAAATCTGTTACAATTGAAGACATTTGCAACTGGGTGTGATTAATGACTTCTGTCTCCAGTGTGCATACAGTAGCACAACCAAGCAGTACACTGTGAGAGTCCCATAATTCTCTGAAGACACTTTGTCACAATGAGACACTTTTTCAGTTGTTATGCAGCTTTTTGTGTTCTATTTTGGTACGAACAGACAAATATTTATTCCTTTCATACAGATTTCCTCCGTGCCCTGCGTTGTTTTAACATAGGTAGCCATGGTCAAACTTGAAGTTGCACACTGGAACAGGAAAAGAAATAGATACTGATAATATAATGGACAACAAAGGCACACTAAACTCTCTGGGAGTGAATTGTTATTTCTGGAAGCTAAAATGCACCAGATTCATTTTTTATATTATTATGATGAAATTTAGGGTTTGTGTGTGTGTATAGAGGAGGATAGTTTTGCAAAAGGCAACTATTATCAAGGTGCTGAAATTAATTGGCTGCTTTAATTGAGGTAGATTACTAGCTAATGCTTTCTTGAATACAGTAATTCTCCTATTAAATTATCTTTGAATAATTACCTGAAATTTCTCAGCTGCAGGGACTGATGGCTATTTAATTGCACGGTGATGTTGCTATATAATTACTTAACAAGGTGTCCTTTGATAGTTTAATTTCCCTTTTCCAAAAAAAAAAAAAAAGCCTACAACTTTTATTTTTTAAGTGCTGTGATTTTTTTTTTTAACGGATAACTTTGTATTTGAAACAGCAAAACAGAGCTGTTTGTAAGCTTGCTTCTAAAAATAAGTCTTGTGATTGTGCAAGGATAGATTTGGACTCAGACGAGTTTTGTAAACTTTTTTTGTTAACAAAAAAAAATGGTTAGGCATTCCTTTAGTTGCATTGTGTTTATTTTGTGGTTGTGCTATTTGGCTTACAGTGTACTTTGAAGGAGATGTAAGAAGCTTGGGTCTGATGTGCCAAGACTTAATTCTGTGTTTGTTGAATTTTGCAGCTGGGGAGATGTCCAGCTTAGTGGTATCTCATGTGGTGAAGCAAGGCAGACTGACCAGGACTTTTAAACCTTTATTTATTCTTCCTGGCCACAGAAAGTGAGGAGATTGTCCTCTTGCTTCTAGTTACAGGCAGTTGGAGAGAGTGAGCAGAGAAAACAGCTATTTGATCAAAGATGTTGAAACAAAAGGTTGACCTATTCAGGAATCACAAGAGAAGCGGCCCAGGATCATGCTACATGACATAATTTTCCTTGGTAGTTCAAGGATAGACTGGTTTTTGCAGTGTTGAACAATCAGAAACTTGACAGCTATAAAGGAGCTTGTTATATCAGAACTTGAGGCTGGGAACTGTGAAGCTGAATAGAGCCTTCTGGAAAGTTGGAGAAAGGTATTGTAGGGTCATTTTACCTCTTTATTTTAGTATACATAAATGTTTTCATCTTCATATAGATATGCAGGATCTACACATTATCTCAAAACATCAAGTTCTGAACTTTGAACAGAAACCAACAGCCCACATAAAACATGAGGCTTTTTGACTCTCTTTTTGAAATAGAATTATCTGCATATAGGGGCTACCTATGAGTTCCACACTGCGACCATGCTTGACCCATGGAGGGTGTGACCTATGAACACCTCCACCTGGGAGCGTGGCACTGCTCCTCATAGGCTTAGAACTTTGATTTTGGGCATGCCAAGTTCTGTCTTCAACATATAGGTCAGCCTTTTACAAATGGGTCAAAGGGACTGATGCAGAGCATCTACGAAACTAAAATATATGTCAGTAACATGCATTTTTAAACCTCTTTGAGAAACAGTTCCAAAACCTCTCTTTGTATATGCCACTCTAAGACCAGAGGAGAATGATCAATCTAGTATTATAGAAATATTCTCTGTCCACAGCGATTTTTTTATTTTAATCTTTTTAGGCAAATCTCTAAAGAGTAAAGCTAGCAAAAGAATGCCTGCACTGGGTCAGAGAAAAGACATATGTAGCCCAAGCAGTCATGAATGAGGGTATCATGGTGTTACATAATGGTAGGCTACATGTTATTTCATGAACACATAATCCTTGATTTGTACCATTTAGTGTTATCCCTACTTTATCAGAGTTGAATAACAAAGGGGTTTTTAATGTCCATTGATCTTGTAAGCCTAATATGAGTATTCACTGCCTGATTTTTTTTCAGAGGTGTTCAACTTTACAAGATGGCCAACAGCCATCAAATCAGGCACTAAAGATTATTGGATTTTTAATTAGAATAAACTGATGTAGAGCTATTGACTGGATGGGATTTTTATCAATTTGCATAAATACGGCTGAAAATTGCATCACACTCTTGTAATATTTTCCTTAATGCTTCAGGCAGGCAGTGACAAACCCAAGGATGGAAAAGAAACATTTTAGTCTGAGCGGAGATCCCTCTTTCCCTTTAATTTCTTAGTAGTTTATGTCAGCAAGACAACTTTCTTTTTTTCTTGGCAGTGAGAAGGCTTTGGCCTTTACCCCACTGGATCTAAAAAATACACAAACACACCTGTAATCTTTGCTGATTCCCTCTAGTAACTTCTACCAGAGAAATAACATGTCTGGGACAGAAAGACTCCATGGAGGAATTCAATATGAGCCACTCTTGGCCACTGCTTCCTTACAACTGTTGCCAGTCCTCTTTCACCCTGAGCACTCAAACTCCTCCTGCAACAGAGGTACACTGCACTTCTGTGTTCATATTGTCATTAGATGCTTGTACTGTATTCGGAGAATACAGAAATTATGACTGGGGCTCAGCTGTGCTAAATGCCATACAGTGAGTGGGTTTTGTCCTGTCTAGATATAAGGAAATGAATAAAAGTCCCTAAGGCAAAATACTCCCATCCTAAAGCTCCTTCAGCGTGCTGATGGAGATAGGTGGTGTGAAAAATAGGTGGTGTGATGTATAAACAGAAAGATTAAGGGAGGTACAAGTCACCTCTCCAGAACATTTCCAAGTCCTCCCTGAGGTATGTAAGCCTCTTCTCTGGTTCTCTTTCTTTCTTATCCAATTTTTCTCCTGTTTCTTCTTTGCTTTGACCTCTGCCTGTTCTTCATCTCTTTCTCCCCCTATACAAACCCTCCCTTTTCATTCACAACTCTTACTTTACTCCTCCCCTCGCTCATTCTCTTCAGCATTGCAGCAATGGAAGTCAAAAGAAGAAAGGCACAGAATTATCTGTTACTAAATGGGTGGTGCTGATGGAAAATTAGGGAGGAGGAAAAGAAGAATTAATTATCCATAATGTAAGGGTTAAGAAATAAGATTTTCACAACTACCACTAATATCTGAAGAAATCCTAAATTTGTGAGAAATGTGAACATTCCTTTTTCCTTCATCAGAAGGCTCTGTAGCTACAGTATTAGCAAAGGAAAGAGAGGGTAAGACCTTATGTTTTTATCCCTGCTTTCTGTAAGTAACCTGCAAAGACTTCTTTTTTCTCAAGGTTGCTGAGCATCTGCTGCTCCAATGTCTCTACTTCTTAGGAAGGATGAGGTGTAATTGTAATCTTTTGCTTTGAGATCTTTCTATGAAAGACATGAAACAAGCTCAAGTTCTTATTCCTAAGAGGCAGTATATATAGCTAGTCACCAAGCAGAAGACAGTCCTTTAATTTTTGTTTTATTTATTTTCGAAAAGATGTGCAGCTGACATGGAGAATGTGCCAAGTCAACAGGATGAGTCAGCACAGGCAACACAAAGTGAGTTTGTTTGGATTTTTAAAGAAAGAAGAATTTTCTGGGACTTGGTTGAAGTTAGCCATAAATGAAAGTCCTGGAGTCTGCTGGACCCAGACATGAAGGCAAGGACCTCCACGTAAAGAAACAGTAGCAGGGTTAGAGCTATATGTGAATTGTCTTTATTTCAGTTGTGTCCAGCTTTACTGATATTAAAAGAAATATATGATTAGGATAAAACCCCCCAGTGATACCAGATTAGCTAAGAGTTCCCCAGATAAGGCTGCTGTAATAAAAATCACATTGCATTGTATCAGTGGGAAGTGGGGCTAAGTTTATGTATGTGAAGTGCACGTTTCCATGCTTCATACATTTAATTTTCTTTTGAACTTGTGACTTAATTTCATTATTATTTAATATTTTTTTTCTGGAGAAGTTCTCTCTAAAAATCTGTCTTCAGTTTTCTGATGCATATTTTAATCTAGAACTGTAATAAAGTTCTCAGGTCTAAACTTTGCAGCAAATATCTCAACCTTTTCCTGCCTTGGTATGTGGGAGTTCACATGTGAATTGTGTGACAGGTCATGTCTGGGTGTTTGACTGTCTGACAAGGGCAGCACCTGCCAGGTAATGGGTGCCACATACTGGGTTTACTGTGTCTCCTTGCCATATGTAGCTGTGGTGTGGGGATAAATCCAGGAAGCCATGCTCTGAGGTAGCTTCTTAAAGAAAAGCTTTCCACTGGGAAACTGATATCCCTCTGCTGCTGTGTGACACCATAACTCTTCAACTGCTCAGGCATTCCATATGCCAGACTGATGGCTACTAAGATGAGTCTGGGATGTTGAAGTAGAACAGGATCCTATGCTCACTCCATCACAAAATGCAGAGTCCTCTCTGTAATGCAGAGTGTTTAGGTGGGGACAAGTCAGGGTCCATGAGACTTACCCGTTGTGATAGAGTTTCTGTTAAAATGATATGGTCATTACCTTTCCTTGTCTAGATTAAGAAAAAGTATGAAAAAGTGTTGAGTTGCAAGATCATTGGATGAAAGAGAAGTTTTTCAGTTTAAGCTGGCAAAAAAAAAAAATTAACAAAAAAAATCATTATTCATAAAACTTACAGTGCTTTCTCCTGAAGTGAAGTAACTGTATCATGTTCAGATTTATTTCTCATCCAGATTTGGATAAAAAGGTGAATCTTGATTAGCTGAGTTGCATGTCTGGTTCCTGTTAATCCTGAGTAATCAATACCTGTGAGAGTGGCCATCCTTCAATGTCCCAGGGGTAGCATTACAGAAATTCTGGTTTTGCAGTGCATCAGTCAAGCAGCTTTAGGTGAGTTTTTACAAGGAGGTTTTATTGACACTTTGTAAGGGTACACTTCTGAACACTTCATGCTTCTGCATACCTAGAACTGAGGCAGACTCTCTTTTGATAGGGAAAGGTTGGGTTTTCCTCTCCTACCCTTATGGGAAGGCTTGTACTTGTTTCCCTGGTACTTCCTGGAGTGAGGAAAAGACATTTTCAGTTTCAAGAAAGTTCTGATACTATCTAGGCAGAAAAGGTGTTCAGACATTGTAGTAACTATACCTTATGTCAAATTTGAAGGTATGTATGTGTTCTTTATTGCTACAACAAAAGAGGTAGCAAGATTGTTCTACCTCTAGACACAGACTTTCGGAAGAATCTCAGAATAAAATTAGAGTTGCAAATTAAATCATGTGGATCAAACACACTGTGTTGAACTTGGATCCTTTAGATAACATGTGTTGAACTAGGCCATCTTTGTGGATCTCAAGGAAAAAAGAAGATATTCATTCTTATATTCCATAAGAAGGTATATACAACTCTTCTTCCTTTTCACAGACTCTTGTGGTTCTGCTCTACATACTCCTCCTTTCTTTTCCTGAATCCTGCAGCTTCCTTCTGCCTCACTTCCCAGTAGTAAGGAAATGCTTACTTTGTTTCTTTCTGGTAAACTTCCAGGTTCTTGTTATCTAGATGATAAGAGATTATGCATGCATGCTTAAAGTGGTCATGAAATATTGTCTTTGATATAGATTTACCTCATCTATTTAAAGATAAAGAATGGAACACAAGCTATGTGTGTAAAGTTGACATATTCATATGCAGCTATCACGTCTCAAATATCAAGCCTACAATCATTGCAAGAAGTACAATGTAATTATAGTTGCCCTTAGCCATGATCCTCCAAATTACATATGACTTTAGAATTGCATCTAATCTAGGGATGCTTAGATGTCCATTTTCAATCATGCTTCCAAACCATGGTTTTATTAATAGTAAAGGAAACTTTTTTCTTTTGTTTTGTAGGTGTGGGGTAAAGACAGCCTTAATGTATTTGGCATTACCTCTTATTAGCAATGTGATTCAAGAGAAAACAGTGTCATTTTTACCTTTTCAGCCTTCTGTAGAACTTTAAATTACAAGTTCCAGTTCTCTTCGGTTTAATGCATTCCTGAAAATTGTTTGGTTTTGTGCCATTGTGACCGCATTTAAAATAGGGGTGCTCAACGTTTTGTGCTGCCCTTGCCCTTGGTTAGAGGCTGCAGATGAGCTGCAGCCAGAAGGGGGCACAATGAGCAGCTTGTCCCTGTTAACCCTTTGCAAAATTGGTGTAATGGGAGGAATTTATTTGGGCTTGCACACAGCACCTTGTTATTGCACTCCCAATGTATGAGTGAAATTGTGACAGAGAAAGAGCCACCATGTTACATAATAGGAAAAAAAAACATGTTAGCTTTCCTTTCACTCACATCTATTTGTCTGTCATGCATCCTAAATCTTCAAATGGCACTTAAGACATAAAATGTCAGAATAGTTTTCCTTCTATTATAATAAGTTTTGTTAGATTTATATTAAAACTTGTTTCTTCAATATTGCATTTCTGGAATAGCATAAAAGTTAGGGTGTCACTAAATATGGCTTTATAGGCTTGTCATTCAGGTGTGAGACATATAATAGGATCTGTAGGTCCTGAGGATACATATAAGCTCAAACCAGTTGTTAGATAGGACATTCTTTTCCTTTGAGTAACACTTTTAGCACATAGGGCAATTAAGTATTTGTGTGAGCCAAGTGTGGGCTCAACTGCTTGTGTAATTTGCATGAGTAGCTAGTTGCACACATAAGTACATAATTAATTAGCTGCCTGTGCTATTAACTGTTGTGGACGTACAGCTCTATCAGATTACTCTTTAGGAGTGCTTGTGAGAAATTTTTGATGCTTGTCAGATACACAAGTAGAGACATGATAAACAATAAAGATGGCACTTTGTATGTATAAGTATGATCCACCCAGAGTTGTCATGCTCCTAACACCGTGGTTGCTATTTTAATAATACTACTTAATTGAAAAATGTCTGCAAATTATTTGCAATCAACTTATCTTCATGCTGGGCTGTAAATCCTGACAATGCTGTCATATGCAACTTTAGCTCAGATGTTTAAACCTCAGTAATAGTCTTTAAGTACAACTCTACATCATGCGTTTTAATTTGGTCACACAGTTCTTAGTTTTTAATGAAACATTTGTGAAGGAGACTGGAGCCTGGGAGTTGACACAAGTTCCTTCCTTGCCCTCCTTGGGCTTTGGATCAGGGTTATCAAACCCAGTGAGGGGCAGGCCGCTTGTACAACAGTTAAAGAGGCTCTTCCCTATGAATGAATAAACCATTTATAATTGTATTCTGTAAAGTGCACAGTCGCCATAAATGCTATGAGAATTTTTTTTTTCTCTGAATTGGGTTCTTTGTACTGAAATGTGTAGTTAGCACAAATATTCATCCTGCTCTGCTGTATAAGCTGAAAGGGCCCAGAGGAAGCTATGAATGTGCAAGTCACACTGACATTTCACTCCTCAGTCCTTTGCCCTGATATTGTAACTTTGCTATTTCTCCGCAAAGGCATTACTGGGAAACATACACAGCTAATACAGGAAAACCTTAACTCTTCATGAGTGCTATCATTCATGACTGAAAATGGCAATGTTGTATGAATTGAACTCCCTGTTCCTTTTATATATTTGTGAATTTTAGGAGCGGAGACCTCATACCGTTATGAAGCAAGAAAGATGTGTGCAAACTGCTTATTTGTTGAAAACCAACAGTGAGTGCTACAGTACTTAGAAGGGAACCATAATTGCTTTAAGCTTTTCCTCTTCTGGGGTGTATAGTACTCTGATCTTCATAATCCTGGGTATTGAGAAACTCAATAACAGTCGTCTTGTTTAAAGTAAAGTGGAAAACATCAATTGCATCTCTCCTCCCCGACTCTTACCCTGGCCTCGAAGAGCAATTTTCCTCCAGAATGACTGACATCTTAGTCTCCTTAAAAAATAAGTTATTGTTTCATTAGTCCTTTAGATTCTGAAAGCAAATCACTATCAATGATCTTTAATTGAATAACTTACACAAAAGTGAAAACTCGAAGGATGTGCTAACAGTGAGGTTTGTATATTTTAAATAAAAATATGTACTTTTCTTATGCAATATTTGTGGTGAACTGCTTCTTTGATCAGAATTAAGCTTCAGAATCAAGGTAGCTTTAATAATCAACACCCCCACGAAAATGTGCATACCCACATACAATATTTCTGGGTTTCAATCCAGGATCTCCCTACATATTTTTTTGCAATGTCTTTCCATTGGTATTTTCCTTCAAAGTCACATTAGAAATGCCTAATAGACAAAATACTTGTGCACTTGCTTCAGAGCAACAGAAACAAACAAAGCAAGCCCCCCAAGTAATTGTCAGCCCATGTCAGCAATTCAGTTATTAGGATCACATAAACCCATGTCTTATATATTCCACCTAGAATTGTTTTAAGGTCCTTGTATGCATAGAATTTTGAAATATATTATTTGAATATAAAAGTAGATTATGTATTTCCCCTGTGGCTGGCCAAATGTCTTTCCAACAAAGGGTAAAATAAGAAGGCTATTTTTTTGTGTAAAAGAGTGATCTTTTTAGTCATGCTTGATTGCTTTTTCAGGACTGTCTCCATTTATAATGAGATATTCTTGGACTCATTTGAACCAGAAAGTTTAGAAAAATTGTTACATTTCAACGTAAAATACCTTGAATTATTTAAACTGTCTCAAACTTTTTTTTTTAATATATGTGATATATATTGGATTTTTTTTTCTTCAGAGGCTGAAAGTAGCATAAGATGGAAATATATTTAGCATAGTTACAAGAAATATTTGTTTTAATCTTCCATACTTGTCAGCATTTCACACTAATTTAGTCTTATCTGCTGCTAAGGAGTTACACAGTAAGGGATGCACTTGTTATTCAAATCCCTATTAATGTTCCATATCATAATTTGGCAAGAAAGCTGTTACTGCATTGGACTATGACACAGGAAAGTTTTAATTTTCTGTACTTTTTAGAGAACTTGGCCTAGGATATCTGTGCTAGCATGTCAAGAACAGTGAATTGAATTTACTTTTATCAACAGTTTAAGAAGACATTAA
Organism: Indicator indicator; assembly: GCF_027791375.1. Lineage (NCBI taxonomy): Eukaryota > Metazoa > Chordata > Aves > Piciformes > Indicatoridae > Indicator > Indicator indicator. Next base: position 21,581,196 of record NC_072022.1, on the reverse strand, counting down.
AAATGTGCTTTGTGATAATATTTTTTAAATATCTGATATGCAATGAAATTGCAGAGCTTGAGGGGGAAAAAATATATTTTTATTATGATCACAATGCCCAGATAAAATGGCATATATGTAGTGTCTTAGAAGTATTTGTTTGTAGTTGAAGAATTTCGCATTGCCCTGTGTTTGTGGTTTACAGTTGGAAAACACACAATCATATGTCCGTGCTTAACTTGAGTCTAGTTGTTGCCTCACTCTCTATTTAATGTTTTCAATGTATTTTGGAAGATATGTGATTGTAATGTTAATAGAACTTACTTAAGCACGTCTGTACTTTACAGGCAAAAAAAAAAAAAAAATCTCTTATCAGTGGCAGATCAAGTAGCAAAACCCTACAGCAATTCTTTTTCAAAGGAAAAACTATTTGACATTCAGAATTTTATTTTACTGTATATTCTGCAGGCAGTATGAGAAGCAGCTCTTCTACTTCTGAACCCACTGCAAAAGCCTGTGTCTCATCTCTCCTGTAATTATCCATTCTTTTTATAAGATTTATTTTTGCCTGTGGTGCTGAACTGAAAAAGTCACACAGCTAAAATGTAGTTACTTCATTTCCAAGTAAAAACAATAGTGTTTTCATGTCCATACTTATTATTATTCTGAGAATGTACTAATTTGTTACATCCAAGATGACGGTTAGTTTGGTCCATGAAAGGGGCACTGTGCCAACTACTGCAGTTAAGTAAAAGGACTTCTTTCATGGAAAGTAGTGGGACAGAAAGTAGCCTGCAGTGCATGTGGGTTCAGGGAGGCAGATTGCCAACAGAGTCATCCTGGTATCAGACTTTACTGTGTTGGGTTCTGAATGAAGCTAAAACTATGATTTCACTAAATGTCAGCATGGGCAGCCAAATTTTCAAACCACAAGTGCTCTAAGGAGCAACTGATAAATGTTTTATCCCTGCGGGCTGTAGTTGATGTTGCACAAGGATTTTGCATGTGCTCAAAGCATTATCATTCTTGGCATTAAGCTTAGATAATTGTCTACTTATATTGAGCCTGTAATAGCAAAATACAAGTGAAGAGGCATGTTTTACAAAGTAAAACTATGAAATAGGTTTAGCTATATTACTATGGATTTTTTTTGTTGTTGTTCTATCCTACTAAATTTGAATGAGAATGAAGTATGATTCTATACCTTAATTCTGCTCAAACCAGGGTGGTCTCATAATTTTGTTTTACATGCATGACATTGCTTAAGGTCATTAGTTGTAAATCTTGGTATAAAAAGACTGAAAATATATTCAGTACTTTGTAGTTACCGAATACATATTTAAAAGCCTCTATGAAAAGTCGGGACCTACATGGCAGATTTTCAGTTACTGAATGGTCAATTTAATGATGTAGATTAGCTGTATCTAAACAGTAAATGGAGATAGGCTGTTGCAAGGCTTTGATGAATCTCTCTGATGCATATCCCAGTTGATCAATTTTCCAATTTTAGAGATTAGTATTCTGCTTTTCAATCCTAATATGCTCTTTGGTTGCATTCTATTTGAAATGTAACTTAGATCAGGTATAACTTTGTTTACCTTGTTTGTTGGTTTGCTGTAGTTAGTCTAACAAGCACAAATCAGATTTTAGTTTGAACTTTCTCTTTTCAGAGACTAATGTAATGGTCTCATTTTTTTCATTCATCTTTTTCTTAGTGTTGCCTGACTTCTAATTAATTATTTACATCACTATTGTGTATTTTTAAAGTCTTCAGTATTGCTTTAAATATTCTAAAGAAAAGGGGATTGCATTGACAGATTTTGCTCTGCATAGCTCTATTCAAGAGTCTAACATCTAAAACTTTGAGAAAAATTACTTTTTTCACACAGAACTATTACAATAGCTGTGCATAGTATGTATATAAACTCTGTTTATGATGCATTTATTGAGAATATGGAGGGAGCTTTGTGCATAAATATTAAGAAGTAGATAAATAGTTTATTTAGGAAAAATCCTATTTTATTTTCATTTTTCATGTTGTTCAAACTGAGGTAGTTTCTGCAAGTGTGTGAATTTTTTTGTTTGTTTTCTTGTTGCTACATTTTTAACATGAAGGATATTGCTGTCAAACCATTTGATAAAATGCCCTCTCAGGCACATGCAAATCCAAATAGGTTCTCAAGTAAACTATCAATTTAATCTTTATAAATGCAGGTTCTTTAACACGCAGAATAATTAAATATTTGTAATAAAGCAGTTAACTTGAGCAGTTATTGCTGTGATTTGCAAAACTGCATTGAGCTGCTTTCTTTTCATTTCATTGATGGTGGAACAAACATTTCTTTAATAAGGATACAGCACATTCTAATTTTGTTGCAAAAGCTTAGATAAGGATCAGGCCCCCTCTGAATCACTGCTTTGACCTATGACATTGAAAGTGCTGAAGCGCTTTGGCAAAAGAAGAGTTAGTCATTCATTATTATGCACAGGACTTCCCAGTTCTAAAGGGGCTCTGTGCTTTCTCTCAGATAGACTCTGTTTGTTGGAAATGAGAACTGTATTTTGGCAGTAAAGGACAAGAACTGAAGCAACTCTGCAGGCAGACTCATTATGACATAATCCTTCATTAATCCTTGTTCTCTATTAATAGATCATGACAGAAGTTTTGCTTTGGTTGACCATCTTCACCAGCAAGCTACGAGAAAGCATTAACAGAAAAAGGTCCAAACTGAGCTTTTAAGGCTATCATTTAATTAACAATTTTAAGAAAGTATGAGTTATTACCTTGGAGAAGTTAGTGTATTAAGCAGTCTGTTTTCTTCAAATGCAACCTAGCTTTGTATCTTAGAAATGTGATTTATCTATTGAAAATGGATTAGTTACATGATTCACCTGGCAGATAAATACACTGTAAAAGTTAAATGTTGATTGCAGACTTGGTACAGGAAAAATGTAGGGATGTAAGACTCCATCAATAGTGGAAGTGGCTGTGAAAATGCCAAAGGACTGGAAGAGAGTGTAAGTGACATATGAAATTAAAGTGGTGAAATATGACCGAAAGAAGGACAATCTGATGAGTTTTTGATTCAGAGAAAGATCAGGAATAAAATATGAAACATGCTGTGGAATATTTTGAAATATATTTTTCTAACGGTTACCAAAAAATACTGTAGTATTATTTATTCCAAGGAAAAAATAAGGGAAAAAAATATGTCAAGAATAATGAGGTTCTTATCTGCCTTGGACAGCAATATATGATCCTTGGTCATTCTCAGGCTATCACAGGCAGGCAGTGGGGAAGAAAAACAAGTAAATCAAATATTTTTGGTGTATTGTTGTCCACTGAAAAAGTTGTGCCTGGTACTTGTTAGAGGTGGATTTACTTGCGTTAGATCTTGACAGTGCCATAGCGTATAGAACTTCAAGATCAGTTTGCTTATCTGCTGAAATATTCCTGCAAACCTCCTGATAACAGAGTGGGCTGATGAGTTTTGTTACACAGATTGGTCTTTGTAATGTGTAGTAATATTTTCAAGTATAATTTGAATATAAGCCAATATGTCATTTCTGAAACAACTGCCTGTATTCTACAAAAGCTGTGCTGCACCATTTGTACATTTAAACTGCAGTCCATTTAAACTGCAATGATCTATGGAATTTTAATCTTTAAGAAGGTGAAACAGACTGCCTCCATTGCTGTCTGCGAAACCATGCTGGTTCCAAAGTATCCATGGTATCCAATGTGAATTATTACATCATGTTATGCTTTTGTACCTCTTTGCTGTGGTATGTTCTCTGTAATAACAGATTGACTTGGGGAAGACAGTGTAGAAAATCCCAGGGTTCAAGAAGCTGAGTGGAGAAGATTTTATTGTTTGGCTTTTTTTAACACAAAGTGTTTTGGATCTATGAGGCACTTCCAGGATCCAATGCCTAGAAAGACAGGTGAGAAAAACAAGTCTATCTGGAAATACAATAATTATTAAGACAAAAACATATTTGCTTTTAGCAGGACAATATTTTATACCTAAAATACTCCATATGTTATTCTTTTGTGTAGTTTCTTAGCATCTTGTCCTTTCTGTTTGGAAAGGTATCAAATATGGATAGATGGTTAAGTTTTTCCTTAGGGAAACTTCACAATTCAAATAGAGGAGATAATGCAATGTGGTTTACAATTTATAATTTTTTTTGGCCATTTAATGTAATATTTTACACAAACAAAAGCTCTACACTTGCTACACCCATGAGAAACTGGTTGTCAAGGATTTTTTCCCTGTGCAAGTAACATTTATTAATTCAACTTTTCTGCTGAGAATTATTTTTTAATCTGATTTAGATATAACAATGTTTTTTACATGGGAGTAGAGAAGAAATGGGAAATATAATTCAGAATTTCTGAACTATTTATATTGCCCTCTTCTTTTGCACCACTTTGGGAGAATGCACAATAAAACCGATTTCTGAGTGTAGTTTTACTCCTCTTGCTACTCTAAACATACACACAGTAAATGTTGACAGCTTTGGCACTAACTGTGGTTACATAAAGACCTTGGACTGTTCAGGTCCTGACTAGAGCTCACTACTTCAGCACATCTGTTTTCAGTAGCTACTTTCTGAAGAGATTTCTGATAGTCAGCAGCCCTTTATCCTATTAGACAAAAGGCACAAACAGGATCCAATGGGCAGACACGAACATCAACCAAATTCAGTCTGGAAATGAAAAACTAATTTTTACCTTTGAAAGTAATTAGTTAGCAGAGCAACAGCTGAAATGTCTTTAAATTTGAATCATCATGCATTTGTATAGGTGTTATGCCTTGAATGTAAGTAACAGATTAGAAAAAATATGAGGTGAACTTCCCTACTAGGTCTGTTGTATACAAAAATCAATTATCAGTTATCAATTAAGTTCAATCATCTTTCATAACTTGCTGTTACACTACTGTATATGATTCAGACTAAACTGATTACTGAAGGTTCTGTGGTAAGCCAAGAGTAAGAGAATGATTCAACATATTATCGAGTATTCAGAACCAGTGGCACTGTGATGGCCTGGCATACCTATCCTGCACCAATCTGATTTGCTGCTAGCATCTGTAAGTAGTAACACCATATTGTCTTTTGCATTGAATGTCCTTTTGACACTGAAATCATGTTTTTGAAAAAAACCTATTTTCATTTATCCTAGTTTCCTTAGTAAATCTCAGAAAATCAGTGGGGTTCAGCTCACCCAATCAGCCATTTTCCTAATATGTCAAAGTTTTTATTTGAACACCATCGTAGGCTCTAGGACCTTAGGTATGCATCTATGTATCATGGATTTAATTTTTTCTTTTTTTCTTAAGGCTAGACATATTTCTCACCTGTGTTAGGAAAGAGGGTCTTTTTCCAAATTCTGGAGAGGAGCGTGGCAATGCAACTTGGATTTAACTACAGTTCATTCATCCAGAAGCTCTTCAAGATGGTAACATTGGCCACCAAAACCACCACCTGGACTTCACAATAGCATTTCTACGTCTTAGAATTGTCAGCTGATATTGCTAGCCGTTCGAAGTCCTGTAGATATTCATAGCAGAATAATGTACTTTGGGGAAAAAGGTGTATAAATGCACCTAGAAATATAATACAAGAGCAGCTTTTTGCAAGTGTCTGAAAAAAATTCATAACATCTCTGTTTGCTTTTAGACTTAACTTGAAAGTAAACATTTAGAAACTAAACCTAAAAGAGCCTAAATTTTGTATTACTTTCCTCATGGCACATAGAGGGCCTCTGCAGCCTGATTTTGCCATTGCTAGCTAATTCAGCTGGGATGATGGCAACTCATAGCTCACAGACTTTAGTGAGCCACCTTGAAGCTGTAATACCATATTGCAACACTGGTCTGTATAGTGCTGGTTAAGGTTAGTATGTACTCGAATGTGCTGGTCTTTATTCTGGGATGTCCCATGAGGACTTCTGCTTTTATTTCCTTTCTATACCTGTAAATAGGGTGATGGATGCTTCAATGCTGGACAGGTTCATTGCTTATGTGTTCATTAAAAGAAATTAGATGCACGATAACATTTTGGAGCCAAGGGTGGTTTGCAAGGCATGCAAATGCCTTGGTGCAGCAAATCTTAGGAAAGTTGATACATAGCAAGGCTGGTGTTGCTGTAGCCATGTTTGCATAAGCAAACAAAGCAGGGAGAAGTCTTTCTCCTGGAGCAGCAATGAATTCTGCAAGCAGACTACTGGATACCAGTTTCCCCTCTAGATTACCTATCTGTTCATACTCAGAACAAAAGATTTAAGGACACTTACTTTACCAGAGTGCCAGTGGGAAACAATCACAAAACATCATTTCAGGTCACAAATGACTGCAAAACCGCTACTTCTGCAACTCAAAACCACGCTGAGATTTTAGGTTCTTTTCTTTGTTAATATCAGTGAACAGCTGGGCTCAAATACCTATTCTGCACTTCTTGGCCTGCCTCTACTCTTTGATTCCTTTAAAAGCCAGATAATACTTGGCACATTCTTCTTTTTCTTCATGCATAAAGTAGCTTTGGTTCCCAGTGGTGTCATGAGTTTCAGGCATTCATTCTGAAATGCTGTGCTTTATCCTGATGTATTACACACTGTAAGCACTGTTTTGGATATTATATTTAATTTAAAATGTGATAAAGCTGTTGTTTTGGGTCGTCATATGTAATATGTGCATTCAGCAGATCATTCAACTGCAAAAGAGAAGTTTCTTTATCCTGCAGTAGCTGCAGTGTTTCGAGGTGTGCTGCACACAAGATTACACAGCCTGTTCTCTTGATTTTGGTTTTGTTTGGGGGATTTGTGGGGGGTTGTTTGGGTGTTTTCTTAGTTTGACTTCTCTGTGGCTTCACGACCAAAGGCAAATTTAGGTGTGACAGGTATGTTCTCTCCTTTTTAAACTGTTGTAGAAAGTATAAGCACTAGGAGAGAGTGTTTGCTCCATTAATACTGCCAGGCACAGTGTCCTCTGCTTGGAGCTCAAGAAACATGGCAGGTTATGTACATGAACTGGGAAGCTAAAACTAGTTACTCTATAAATAGGTTCTCTCTATCTTCACAGGACACAGGATTTCTAAGACACTTCTGAGTGTGCTTCAGTGCGTTCCTCCCGTCAGCTCTAGATGGCAGATCCTTGCATGTATCAAAGTGGTTTTCTACACAATGCCAGCCAGGACTCAGCACCCTCATGTACTAGGCTCCTTAAAAAGTGCATTGGTAGATGTGGCAGTTAATGCTGTTAATTACCATAAAAAAGCATCACTTTCCAAGTGCGACTCCTACAATGTCTTTATAGTTATTTTTCAGCTTGTCTCTTCTACTTGTAGCAATATATGAAATTATAGCTGAAATTAGAACTGAAATTAGAACTGAAGTGTACATATAATTGCTAAGCTAACAGCCTATATATAGATATAGACATAGATATATAGATATACATGACTGGGCAGCTGATCAGTGAGCTAATAGTCTGATGTGAGTTAATAGTCTGATGGCAGAAAGTAGAGTGTTTTGTAGTAGGAAAGAGTCTATTTTTTTTTTTTTTTTTTTTTGACACTATGAGGAATGACTATGAATCATCTTAGGTTCTGGGGTATGTAAGTGATCCAACACATGGAATATAGTGAATCTAGGTATTCAAAGAAAAGTGAATGGAAACTGCCATTTTTCATGACAGGAGAATGAGTTTGTGACGGTGCCAAGTAAAACACAAATATGGGCAGGTTTGTTCTAAAGTCCTGCCAATAGCACTGAAACTTCTAGTGTCTCTGGGATGAATTTCAGATTCTGAAAGGAAACAAGCAGAAAAACAAAATAGAACTAAAATAATTGAAAACACTTGATCCCAGGTCTTGTGCACAAATTTAATTAAGATCTCTACCTTCTAGTGCCTTTACCAAAGAGTTTCTCTAAACCTTAGGCAAAACAGGTTGACTGGTCCACATTTGGAGGCATAGATTTTCATGGTACAGAGGGAATCCCTTTGTTCAGAAGTATGTTTCTACAAATGAGTATTTCATTAGGGTGAATATTTATGTAAATTTTGGATATGCTCTATGTACTGGAAAAAACTCTTCTCAAAAATATGCAGTGCATCAGTAATGAGTTGTTGTTGTTTGTTATTTTTTTTTCCCACTGCCTTGTACCGTTCTTAGAGATGTAAAGCATCTTACGTTTCCTCCCCTTTTTGCACACAGAATAGAAATTACAGCTACAGCTTAGCTTGTTTTGCCTATGGATCAATGCCAGAAAGCAGTTTTGAAGGTGTTTTAAAATGAAGACATCTGGCAGCTGGCATACTTACAATTCACTTACCAAAGACAAGTTGCACGCTGTTGGAATTTTCAACTGAAGGTCGTGCACCAGGTAAAAATCAGCCAGGTGGAGCTCATGTGTGGTGAACCCTCACACTTGAAGAATTGTTGGCTCAAGGACATGTGGGTGGACTAAATTGTGAAGCATGTTTGTCTAATTTTTCCTTTCAAAATGTGTAACTCAAAGCTAAAAAGAGGTCAGTAATGCTGACAAGATACCACAAGGCTATGACATTTCAGTGGAACCACCATCAATTAGTTTGAACAGAGAGTGCAAAAAAAAAAAAAAAAGATGAATAACAGAATTTGACATAACATTTGACAAACACTTTACTGTCATCTGAGTGGTCACACAGTTTTTACTCTCATTTTTTTCAGTAAGAAATAGCCTAGAGGATTATTTGTACACAGCTTTCTACTGACAGTGAATTAGTAACAGTGTGTCATTGTGCATTCAGCTATTCAGTGACAGCTCTGAGACTAAGCTGTTTACATTAATTGATGTTTAATGGTGTTAATGCAATATGTTTTACCATTATAAACTTTCTCTCCATCAGCATGGTTGCTTACTAAGATACTAATATTTCTAAATCAAGGGATCTTCATCCAGAATGGATTTAGATGTGTTCACACAAAAAATGTGTCCTCTCTGTGTGACATGGGAAAAAGTTTTACTACTTTGAAAATAAAAGCACAAGGCTTGAATGTTTCTCTCATTTAAGCATTTTACATAAAGGAAGCTCCTTGGTTTCTTCTGCTTTGAAAGTACATAAAAAATTTACTCGTGTCATATTTTACCCAAAGCTCTTCAGCAGAGGGACTCAAGATTCCAGCTATTCCTATAGGTCTTTCTTCTGAAGCCATGTTTGCAGCTGTTGGATTGTACTGCACTATGGACTCATGGCTAAGACACTGAAAGATTCATTGGATCCAGAAGTTCCTAAATCCCACAAGAGTGTTCCTTTTAGAGGTAAATACGTCTCTTTAAGCAATTTGTTGTCAATGGAGAGTGAAATGATATTAAGAAAAGCAATGAACACTTAAATCTTTTTTTTTTTCTTTTTTTTTTTTGTTTGGTTGTTTGGTTGGGTTTTTTCTAGGTAAAACTCAAGTTACACCTCTTTTCTTTCTTCCACTAATTTGTAAACTGCCCCTCTGGTGCTCAGATTTTGGATAGATGGATTTTACAGCAGTCCCTATGAGTTCTCCTGTTATGACCTTATGCAGCTTGCAGGCCAAGGGTAGTGTAATGTGGTTGAAGCCTTGAGCACTACTGTGAAAGGAGTCATTAATAGTTATTAAAATGAGTTACTTTCAACCAAAGACTTTGAGTAATGTCAGAATTAGGTCTACAAAAAAGAGTGAAACTGTTTCGCTGCTTCTTGTGAAGTGCTACGTAAATTGTATAAATGTAACAGTGTGAAATACTGAATTATTTTTTTTTTTTGCTTCATGTAAGATGGAATGTGGATTCTAAAGATGAAATATGAAACTGCTCTGAGATGAGGATCTAGAGAAAGTGCTGATGATTTGTCACAACTGTTCATCATTGCACTAAACCTGTTTTGTTTTCCTGCTCAAATTCCTGACAGATAATGGCAATCTGACATTCTTACTGTTTTCATTTTACTGCAAAAAAGATCTACAGATAAGGGGCTGAAACCAAGTAGTGTTATTACCTTGCAAGGCTCTTAGTCTCTCAAGACTGATTTCTTGGGTAACATAAGCTGTTTCTATTGCAGTCATGTGAATATTTTGAAGTTACTCTTGCTTAATGTGAAATTCCATTACTAGCTGAAAGGAGCTGGTGGTTACTCTGCTGAAATGCCTCCAGGCATATAAGTAGTGTACTTTTACCCTGCAGGCAAGCCAGGGGGAATTACAAATGTTGTGTGAGACATCCTCAAAATAATGCACCTAATGCAGTGTTCTGATCTGATTCTAAATAAAAGTTTGTTGGCTCACCTTAGGCTGTAGGAAAGATAAGTGCCTTTTCCTTAAATTTTATGTATGGTATGATGATTGCCAGCTTTATGCTTGACTGTGGCAGGACATGCCTGCCTTTTTGGCTCTTGATTCAATACTATTCTGTTTTGTATTTTATCATGGAATAAATTCTGAGCTTATTGCAATAGGATACTAATCAGATCCTGAAGAATTTTACAGATTTTAAGACATTCCAAAGGGCTTCAGCAGTAGCTACTTGAGCCTAGTATTTGCTTTTGTTTAAAAACAGACTTGGGACATGACTATCTGGTCTATAATTGTAGTATCTTTCCTCATTGTTTTTCATGAGAGCTGAGATTGCCTGAGCCACTCTGCTAATAGATCTCTTGGTTTTGCTGACAAATTATCAGCACGAAAACTTGATTCTGAGAATCGTGTTGCCTTGGATGCCAGTAGATCCACTGTTAAACCTGCCAGAGTATCTTTAAAAGCTCTGTGTAGTGGAGATTCTACTTCAATTGGTATATCCATAAGGAGTGTTTTCATTAATGATTTCTGAAGCTTTAGAGATGATAGTACTGCCCTCATGTCTGTGTTCTGAGTATGCTGAAAAGTTAGCTGTAAATTCTGTGTTTCTGTTGAAGCCTTTCCTTGGTATAATGATGTATTGGTCTAGTTATTTTTTCTGTTAGTTCTAATGCCCCCTGCTGATGAGGAAATGGCATCTGCTTTATAAATGGAACTATAACATTGTTAGATACAAAAGCTACTCTTTTAACACAAGTGGATATTTGGCAAGTAAGAAGTAATGCTATATTGAATGCAATAACATCTTCTGGACAACACAGATGCAAACATACTGAAAAGATAGCAAGAAATAATGACAACCACACAGCTACTGTGGGGATGTATCTAAGTATATGTATATATATGTGTGTGTGTAAACCTCTTTTTCCACATCCCTGGTGATATAGAACAGACTAGAATAGAAAGATAGGTGCAAATAAATTTTAGAGAAAGATAAAGGACCATCCCTGGAAAAGAGCCTACAGGTGAAAATTGTAGAACTTTCAGAGACTTTTTTTTTCTTTTTTCTTTTTTAATTTATTTGCTTTGTCTAAATGCATTTCTCCCCTGGTTGTTTGTTGTTGGCTTTGTTTGATTGTTTGGTTGGTTTTCAAAGCTTTGGTTAAAGTATACTACTTTAATGGAAATCAAAATTCGAGGTTACAGAGATGATGGGTGACAAAATTTTATGCAAGGAACTTTCAGTTACATAATTTACTCTTCTGAATTTAATAATCTGGAAAATTTCATATAGCTTGAAAATTGCTTGACCAAGAAAGATTACTAGTAGGCATTATCCTAAAGAAAGAGGGAGTTAGACACTAAAGACTGTTCGAACAAGATTGAATTGCTTAAAGACTCTGAAGAAGTACTTCAGTATTACTTAAAGATGAAGTAAAATTCAATAGTGTTGCAAAAGAAAATTAAGAATCTAGGAAGAGTGAACCAGTAACAATGGAGTATGCAGACATTCTGTAGATCTAAATAAAACTCAAGAGGAATGAAATTTTGCTGAAAAAAAATAATAGTTTACATGTAGTGAGAAAGATGATTTATTAAAGCATATTCATTGGGAGAGAGAACCTTGGAAATTAAACTAGAGAAAATTATGCATGGATAGCAAAGATACATAGTGGTCAGCAATAATTATCTAATAATGTAGTGTAGTAGTCATACACATTGGTCATCAGAAGAAAGACCCTTGATGTATTGTGTGTGAGGCTGTGCCATATAAAACTCTCAAAACTCTCCTGGCTGGACAGATGGGCAGAGTCCAACAGGATGGCATTTAACAACTCCAAGTGCCGGGTGCTGCACTTTGGCCACAACCCCATGCAGAGCTACAGGAGTGGCTGGAGAGCAGCCAGGTGGAAAGGGACCTGGGGGTACTGGTTGACAGCAGCTGAACATGAGCCAGCAGTGTGCCCAGGTGGCCAAGAAGGCCAATGGCATCCTGGCCTGCATCAAGAGTAGTGTGGCCAGCAGGAACAGGGAAGTCATTGTGCTCCTGTACTCAGCACTGCTTAGGCCACACCTTGAGTACTGTGTCCAGTTCTGGGCCCCTCAGTTTAAGAAGGACATTGAGAGACTTGAATGTGTCCAGAGAAGGGCAACGAGGCTGGGGAGAGGTCTCAAACACAAGCCCTATGAGGAGAGGCTGAGGGAGCTGGGATTGTTTGTCCTGGAGAAGAGGAGGCTCAGGGGAGACCTCATTGCTGTCTACAACTACCTGAAGGGAGGTTGCAGCCAGGAGGGGTTTGGTCTCTTCTCCCATGCAACCAGCACCAGAACAAGAGGACACAGCCTCAAGCTGTGCCAGGGTAAGTTTAGGCTGGAGGTGAGGAGAAAGTTCTTCACAGAGAGAGTGGTTGGCCATTGGAATGTGCTGCCCAGGGAGGTGGTGGAGTCACCATCCCTGGAGGTGTTCAAGAGGGGATTGGACATGGCACTTGGTGACATGGTTTAGTAGTCATGAGGTCTTGGGTGACAGACTGGACTTTGATAATCCTTGAGGTCTTTTCCAACCTTACTGATTCTGTGATTCTGTGAAGTAACACATATTTTTTTAAAATATCCTTTTAATTCATCTGTTTCAAGGTATTTTAGCATAATGTCCTTTATTCTTGTATTTTATTTTAATTTTTCTACGAACTACATTACTTGAAGTCAGCCTGTCTTATTCTAGTCTTTGTCACAGATATCCAATGGCATTAGATTCTCTTTGTCTTGTATGATGTAGAGAGAGGAACCTTTCTATCCAATGACTAATCCAGTAGTGACATAAAAGCTCTAGTAGGACCAGTCCTATTGCCACCATTCTTAGGCATATAAAAAACACCATTTATTATATGGATTTCAAGCACTCCATTTTGTTGCTGTTCAAAGTCCTCATATTTAGTCTTTCTCACAATCCTACTCAAAAAGAAACTAATATAAGTACTATATGCACAATGGGTGGCAGAATTCATGTTCACTGACAATAGAGATCATGTAAAAGTATTTCCTGTTTTTTACAAATTCTTTTACATTGACAACAGGCAAACTGCAAGCTGGGTAGTTAAAACTTGTTTTCTTGTGAGTCACTCCAATGGATCACTTAGTACATCTCCAGGGAATAAGTATTTTCACTGACCAGTGAGGCCAGCAGAAACTGAGGCAGTCCAGCATCATTAGCCATGCGCTCCTAGACTCAGCCTGCTGGCACCTTCAGCTTAATGCTGATTCTGAGCAGCTTGGCAACCAGATTCCACTTTCACCTTCAACACCTTAGTCATATATAAAAGAGCATCAAGTACAAACCTGGTGGTATAAGCTAGCTCACTCTGAGTGATTAACGCACACAGCTCTGGAAAATGTTCATAATTAGTACCAGAAAGTTTGGATAAGTGTACACTTTGCAGTATCTTCACTGGAAAAATTTTCTGTTGCAAGCTGCCATGCTCAAGTATGCATTTCTTTTATGAATGAAGGTCTTTTGTGCATCAAGATTAAAATCCTCTGCCTCTCTGCTATGAAGGAGGAAAAAAAAAATCTCTTTGAGTGTGCAGTTCATGTAAACCATTTCTTTAAAAACAGAGCCCTTAAATAGCTCCAAGTACATTTCTGTGTATGACACATAAATGTCCACTAATTGCATGAAGGGAGAACTGAGATTCCAATAGCAAATTCTGTAAAAAGTAGATATACAAAGAAAAGTGGAAGCATCTGTTTAATATATACGACATTAGAATTTAATTTTACCTCTGTGATGCTTTTGTGTAGCTGCAGTGTTACAGAGGAGCACATAAGCATAGTAGTGCAGTGTCAGCAGGTGCATGCCACCAAATTACTGCTTTTAATTTGCATATTCATCTGCTAAGAAGCATGTCATTATCATATCAAAGGGATACTAAGCAACATCTAGCTTCGAGAGATGTGGCATAGTTTCAATACGAGCAATTAATGCAAGATGAGGACTCTCTTTTTGTCATGTCTCCTAGGGCTAGCTGTAATCGGGCTTATTATTGGATACCAATAAGACTGAGGTACCAGTTGGCAGAGAATGAGAGAAGTACAGAAAAACAGAGCTGTGTGAGGCGTCTTAACTCTACACTTGATAGCAAACCAATTCTCTGGTCACTTTTTAAAAACAAAAGCTGCCACTATCTGCTGCATAAGTCTGATCAAAGATAAACATTATATGCAGCATATCTTTATAAAGAGACTAAAGAGGAAAAGTTAGACCAAATTGGGCTATATTTTCCATGGAATGAATAAGTAAGGCTGACTAATGAAATGTAGAATCAGGGTTCTTTATAATTCTATGCTCTTAGAGAAATGGATTTATAAGTAAGCTTTTATTTCAAGGATGCTTGTTGCAATAGGTCACTACCCTCTGAGACAAAGGAGGCACACGTAGATCACATGTCCAAGAAGGATGGCAGGTCTCATCACTGGTTTGGGGTGAGGTATTGTCCTTTGTCAGCTCTCACAAGTAACAGTGGGAAAGTGTGGCACAGGGCAGTTCAGTCAACCTAATACTTAAATTGCCTTATAGAGTTGCTGTCATCTTTGCACTGGCTGCAGAGGAGACAGTGAGTGGGATAGCTCCTGGAGTAGGTGCATGTGGGGCAGGAACACCCCAGAGGGGCCAGGAGCTACTACTTATTCCCAGTTATGCTTAGTCCAGCCTCCAAAACAGTCAGTTCTTGAAATCTTCCCCTACTCAAATTTGGATCTGATGCCCAGGTACTAGGACCAGAGAACTGCTCATGGTAGAGTAGTGCAGCTCTCCTTCTGGAAGAATTCTCTCTTCTTTTCCTTGTAACTCATGTACTTGTGCCTGTAGAACAAAGGGTTCCATCTCATACTCATATTGTGTCCATACTCACTCAGGAGAGACTCACTCAGGGTTCATTGTGGCATGGACCGTTCCTGTTTAGCTGTAAGAGAGTTCAACTCTGCTGGCTAAACTCATTGGCTCATCTTCAGCATAGCAGTGTCCTGGCTTCACACAGCCTGCTCTCAGGAGCAAGCCCCCTTACCCCCCACGGATGGGCAGGTAAACAAAAAAAACTCTGGGTTGAGATAAAGAGTTTACTGAGATGCTAAGCTATACAATTACCTTAGCAGAGGTGTGTGGGGATTTTTGTTTGTTCAACTTAATATTGGCCTATCAAAATCATGTTTGGTTTGTCAATAAGTTAAATAATATCCAAGAGCAGTGGAGCATCCTGAAACTAGCCATATTAGCATCTAGCAATCACTAAAAGTCAATAATTCATATTTGAATATTATTTTAATATCCATTCTTTCTCAATAACACTGGTTTCACAGTCTGCCCCTTTTTCCACCCCACTCACCCCATTTTCCCCCTTAAATCCCAAAGCACCTGGGCTCTGTTGGAGTCTCCTCCCACCCCAGGTGTGGCCACTTTGCCCACCCCACCCACTCCCCTTTTTAATTGCCCCTAGGAAAGGCAGAAGCCCCAAGCTGAGTCCATCTGGGCTGAGGGAGTCTCCTCTCATCACTGGTGAGTGCCCCTGGTACACAGTGGGTGACTGGGGAGAGGACAAAGGCTGGGGGGCCTGGTGGCCCCCTGGTTAGGTAGGAAGAGTGTTGATGCCTTCTCCAATATCATCCATGGATGCAGGTTGGGTGTCCTTACTGGGGCTGAGCTCCCCTGTGTGGTATCTTGACTGGCTGAGGGTCTTGCCCTGGGATGGGTGCAAAAATGGTGGTGGTGGAGCAGGGGCTGTTTAGGCAGGGTGGAGGATGGTGTAGAGGGAGCAGGGGCTGCTTTGGGAGGGGGAAGGGGGTGTTGGTGGAGCAGGAGCTGTTTAGGCAGGGTGGAGGATGGTGTAGAGGGAGCAGGGGCTGCTTTGGGAGGGGGAAGGGGGTGTTGGTGGAGCAGGAGCTGTTTAGGCAGGATGGAGGGTGGTGTAGAGGGAGCAGGGGCTGCTTTGGGAGGGTGAAGGGGGTGTTGGTGGAGCAGGAGCTGTTTAGGCAGGGTGGAGGGTGGTGTAGAGGGAGCAGGGGCTGCTTTGGGAGGGTGAAGGAGGTGTTGGTGGAGCAGGAGCTGTTTAGGCAGGATGGAGGGTGGTGTAGAGCGAGCAGGGGCTGCTTTGGGAGGGTGAAGGGGGTGTTGGTGGAGCAGGAGCTGTTTAGGCAGGGTGGAGGATGGTGTAGAGGGAGCAGGGGCTGCTTTGGGAGGGGGAAGGGGGTGTTGGTGGAGCAGGAGCTGTTTAGGCAGGATGGAGGATGGTGTAGAGGGAGCAGGGGCTGCTTTGGGAGGGGGAAGGGGGTGTTGGTGGAGCAGGAGCTGTTTAGGCAGGATGGAGGATGGTGTAGAGGGAGCAGGGGCTGCTTTGGGAGGGTGAAGGGGGTGTTGGTGGAGCAGGAGCTGTTTAGGCAGGATGGAGGATGGTGTAGAGGGAGCAGGGGCTGCTTTGGGAGGGTGAAGGGGGTGTTGGTGGAGCAGGAGCTGTTTAGGCAGGATGGAGGATGGTGTAGAGGGAGCAGGGGCTGCTTTGGGAGGGGGAAGGGGGTGTTGGTGGAGCAGGAGCTGTTTAGGCAGGGTGGAGGATGGTGTAGAGCGAGCAGGGGCTGCTTTGGGAGGGTGAAGGGGGTGTTGGTGGAGCAGGAGCTGTTTAGGCAGGGTGGAGGATGGTGTAGAGGGAGCAGGGGCTGCTTTGGGAGGGTGAAGGGGGTGTTGGTGGAGCAGGAGCTGTTTAGGCAGGATGGAGGGTGGTGTAGAGGGAGCAGGGGCTGCTTTGGGAGGGTGAAGGGGGTGTTGGTGGAGCAGGAGCTGTTTAGGCAGGATGGAGGGTGGTGTAGAGGGAGCAGGGGCTGCTTTGGGAGGGTGAAGGGGGTGTTGGTGGAGCAGGAGCTGTTTAGGCAGGGTGGAGGATGGTGTAGAGGGAGCAGGGGCTGCTTTGGGAGGGTGAAGGGGGTGTTGGTGGAGCAGGAGCTGTTTAGGCAGGATGGAGGATGGTGTAGAGGGAGCAGGGGCTGCTTTGGGAGGGGGAAGGGGTGAAGGGGGTGGTGGTGTGGAACAGGAGCTGCTTTGGGAAGATGTCGGTGGGGGAGGCAGGGGGGTTAAACTAGATGATCATTAGAGGCCACTTCCAATGCTGGTGAATCTATGATTCTGTGACTCTATGATCAGGTTCCCACTCCCTTGCCATGGGCAGGGACACTTTCCATTAGACCAAGTCAGCATCTTTAAGAGTTTGTTTTTTTTTTTTTTTTTAACTCTACCTAGAAATCAAAACATAATATGGTAGCTCTGATGAACTGATGGACTTTGACTTTGAAGCTACCTTATTTTGAAAATGAGGTGCTCTGTATGTTGACATAAGAAATGAAATGATTGCACTAAATTCAAGAGTGAATAAAAATTATTGGGATAAGAACCATTCAAAATCCTACTGAATGTGTGGAAAAGGCTTGGCTCTTTCAATACTATTGCTCAGCAAAAGCTAGTCTGTGCCTGAAGTGTAGGTAGTGGAAGCACTGAAGTAAATCTTAAGTGATCTTAAGAGTTGAACAAAATAATATTCAAAAAGAGTTTCCTGTAAGTGAGCAGCACATTCCCAGGTGGACTGTTTTGAGAAAACATGCCAGAAAAAAAGTAAAATAATAGATTACTCTTAAGCGGATGACGAGATGTCCCTAAGGATATCTTGGGTCAGTCTAGGGCCTGCTGTGCTCAGCATGCTGCATCCAGTGCATAGGGAGAAATGGAGAAGCAGGGCAGGCGTACAAGGATATTTCTGTCAATGCATCCTCCAAGTTTCCACTGCTTTGCAGGGTCCTCCTAAAACTAAGTTGACATCTGTGCTCAGCAGCTGTGGGCAAACTTTGGGAAAGAGTTTATTCTCTGGCAAAGACAAACGAAGCTTAAAAAGTGCTTGAAAGAAGATTCCTCAAAGCAGAGGGGTTCTCAGACTGGTATTTCAGAGGGACAACTTTAGCCATGAATTGGGTAATAACATTTCTGATTACGTTGAAGAACATTTCTGCCATAATTTCTCTCTTGTAGTTTAGCTTTTTTGAGGAAGCTAAGCTCCACAGCTGTTAATGTGGCCAGTTTTCATCTCCACCATCTGAGAATCTAATCCATAAAAGAAGAGAGTTTGATTTTTAGTTTTGCCTGTGTACAAAGTACACTGCCCAACTTTTTCAAGGAGAGAGAAACTTCCCCTTTCTGTTACCAGGCTATCATCTTCCAATACTCACTCCATACAGGTGAAGTCCCCCTTTGCATCTTCTAGTGTTTTTAACTCTATGCTTGCCACTGAGATGGATTAATTTGCATGGATTAGTTCCAATAACTTCAACAAAATTGGGATTTTGCCCTCTTTAAGCACTACTGAATTGGGTTCATGGCAGTAGCTGCCCCAGTCTCATGATAATAATCAGTTGTTAGTGGCAGTTAGTCATTATATATTGTGGGAATGAGAAAACAGCTGTAATGCTTAAATATCATGATTATAAGGTTAGTAGTAGTCTTTCATGATTTATGCAATTATGTATAGGTACAATGGCATGTGCTTTATGTCAGTGATATGAACACAGATAAGCATACAGGATATAGTGGCTTTTGTTAGCTTTTCTAAACAACTTTTAATGTATCTCATAGCAGGTGTTAATAGTCATCATTTTACAAAATATCTTGGTACACTTAGTAGAAGATAATTCCATAGTCTTTACTATCTCACTGGTTTAAACTAGGTAGTCTTAACTATCTAGTTAATACTAGCTGGTATTTTCCTAAGCTTTGAACACTTGGGAATGGGCTGTTAAAGTTTTCTGTGTGCCATATCAGTGGTAGCGATTGTCACATTATAATCCACATAAAGGCTGACAATAGGAAATTAAAGAAACTTAAATTTATATTGATAACCTCTGTGAGATCTTGGGTACTGTTTCAGTGTGTTTCAATGGTTTCAAGATCTTATAGGTGAACAAAAATTTCCAAAATACTTCCAAATATCAGGTTTTTGTCTTTATATCATTTACCACTGTGATGGGGAAAAGTAGAAACTGAAGATTTAGATATGTTGAAATAATTGTAAAATTTCAACCTGAAATAACAAAAGGAAAAAGAAAATTCAGAGGCAGTTTAGTGGTATCTACTTCATTAGAGTTCACCAAGAGAAACCTCTAGCTTTAATTTTATGAAGGAATCTCTGAAGGAGCTCTGGTGAAAAAGCACAACAAACAAAAACTTAATTTTTCCCAACTACCTTATCCAGCACAGGCTGTGGTGCAAGGCCAAGCTAAAGGAAAATTCACAGGGTCCATTCATCTCCGCAGAGATGAATATCTTCTAACAGAGATATAACCTTGCAAAAACTATTAAAGAGCTGGAAGCTACTCTTACCATCAATTGTCACCTTGATATAAATATTGATGCTTCATAGTGTGGAGTGGAAGAGGCATTTGAAGTGCCTTCAATATGCATTTTTTCCAAAGTGAAGTTCTGTTTTATTCTGAATTCTGGTTGTCTGCTTCTTTCAGCAAGTGTTGAAAAGCCTTTGAAAATGGAAAAATACATTTGCCCTCACAAAAATGTCTGGGTTTCTCCATGAGGACTAAACTTCTATGAAGATTTCAGAGATATGGCTCATATACTATCATCTCAATTTAGCTTTTTCCCCTTCCAGCAAAACTTTTTCTAATAGAAGGAAATTGTATCGATGGAAGAAAAACCACATAATTGGGTTTCCATGTTAAAATTTGAGGGATAATTGTAATTTTGAATAAGGATAGCTTAATAATATAGTGGACTGTTACTCTTCAGGCTTTGCAAGTAAGAATTTATAAAGTGATGTTGAATGCTTCATTTTTCTTGCAGCCTCAGTCTCCTCATCTGTAAAATGAGGTGATCATGTTCTCCACTTCCAGAGTGTGGAGAAACATCATCAAAATTTACAATAATTATAAATCACATAAAATGGAGACGTTTCTATAGTCTATTGACACAACATATGGAAATTAGGCAACCACAATTAATGTTTTGTTTTCACAAGTTGACTCAATGGACTGCATTTTGTGAAATTACCCTTTTTGGCAGCACTAGAAGAAAGATATTGAAGTAATTAGGGGAAAGACTTTTTTGAGAGACTTTTTAAATGTGCTTGTGGTTTAACACGAGGTAAAAGGGACAGAGTGAAGAAGAATTAAAATATTTGGGGCTTTCTTTGATACATTACAGTATAAAAGTTTTAATTCTGCTATAATGAACTTCACTTTATAGGACAGGTAAATAACAAATGCTCAAAAACTCTCAAAGTATTTCATAGAATGGATCTAAATCATATTACTTTATACTTAGAAGATATTAACTGTGTAAAATATTCCAAGTACAGAGCAAATTATAGATTGAAACTAGACAACCTCTTTCAATCTCCTACACTGAGCCATGTTTGCATGCATTCTTTCAATCTTGCCTCTCAGGTCACTCTTTTATTGCATACAAAGAAAGTAGTTTAGTTTACTGTAGATAAACACTGTTAATTAGGTGATACATTAGTAACATTTTCAGATTTGTCAGTTGGATGTTTATGTTGTTATTTCTAATGTCACTGTTGTAAACAATATTACACATTAATTTAGTTCCTAAAATTAAATGGAGCATTGATTTGGGTCATACCTTTAGCAGTGTTTCTCTCCAAGACTGAAGGTATGGTGCAAAATATATGTTTAATTGTAGCACAGTGTGTTTTTACTGAAGCACAAGTATAATATCAAAATAGTCAAAGGCAGTTAGCTGTGTTGCAGGATGTATCCTGGTGTCATCCACCCTGCTTGCATTTGAAATGCATTTATGATCTGTCATAGATTATTTGTGCATGGGGTTTTTTGATGCATTCTATGATAGAAAGACTAAATTGAAGTTGTTCAACTCATTCTTCCAATGAACTCTATCTGCTGCAATTACCCCTAAGGATATACAGTAAAACTTAAGCCAGCTCTGTTACTGCAACAAATGTTCACCAGTTATGGAGTGTTTTCCTTACAATCCCAGATCAATGTCTCTCTCTGGTGTCAGTATTAGGGTCTTACTATTTAGACTAATGGTTGGCTAGAGACAGCATGTGCTTACATGTGGTTCTCTGCTCTCTTAAGGTCCAGTTCTGCCTGGTAGTGAGTGCCCTCAGCTACCTTTGATGATTTCAGTGAGAGTTGGAGGACCTCACAGGAGGGTGCTTGATGCCTTGCAAGATGAGACACTGATAATTGAATCAGGCACGACAGTGGTACAAGAAAATTGTTGTGTTGGGTTCTTTTTTTCTCCAATTTTATTCTGCTGAAGTCAGAGAGAATTTCCACAGCATGTTCATAAGTGCCCAGGGCCAGATCCTACAATATGATATTGAATATTTGCAGTTCCCATTTCCTTCATTAGGAACTGAGGGCCCTCAGCCTGTCACTGGATTGGACCTTTTTTAATTGTACTGTTATTTCTTACCATGAGCAGAATTGATGTTCCTCTCCAAATCTCTTGAAGCAAATATTGTTTCTTGCAAGGATCGCAGATCTTCTTCACATAATGAGAATTTAACAGAAGTTACACTACAGACTAGGTAAAATATTAGGTAGTATTAGTCACAAATAGAATTTAACTTGCGTTTAAAAAGAAGCCCCAAATTTTTTGCAGATATATTTAAAATAGCTGGATGGTAAATGCTTTGAAATAATAATTTGCTGGATAAAATGAGAAGGTTGATGTAAGAGTGAATCAAATCACATAATTTAAAACATGATCTTTCTAATACAAGTAGAATTACTATAAATAGAGTGGGCTTATACTGTTGACTAATATGTTCAGTTATGCTAGGCTAATAACTCCTCAGCCATGTAACTCCTCAGCCATGTATTAATCTACATTGTTTTAAGGTCACTAAATGTTTAACTGATTCAGCTGCAGCTTGTGGACATAACACAATGGCTGACTAAGAAAAGTGTATTTTATCTTACCAGTTTTCATTTAATGTTTCCACTTTTATCATCTATATAAGACATATCCGTGTTTCTAATAACTTTTTTTTCCTTGTAATGTGCTATCTTTGCTAATTCTGCATGGTAGAAGCATCTGATTTTTCAGCATCAAATCTTTCAGCATGGTCTTTCATGTATGAACTTGTCAGTTAACAACTGAGATCTTGGTGATGATGAATAAAATTTCATATTTTCAGTCTTCTCCCTTATTGTCTTTTCTCTCCAACCAAGACTCAGCAGGTGAGACTGCATATTTTACTTCACTCCACCAATGCAGGGCTCTTTTTCCCCAAGAATTAACATCTTCCTCCCAGCTGTGTCCTGCTTTCAAAAGAGATGTGAAGGCATTTTGGAACTTGAGACATGAGTGATTCCAAGGAGGTGAAGAAACCAAAAACTGCCTTTGCTCTGATCATTACAAATCATTCATGAATACTCCAGGATACTTAACTGACTTCATCAGTTGTTCAAGTGTTAATTCTGCTAGTGCACTGATGACTTTATTCACAGTTTGCAGAGAGCATATTGAAGCCCTCAGTCAAGGCTTTACGTTAGACCATGCCAGAGATAGTGCTAGATCCTGGGACTTTGCAGCCCTCAAGGAGAGTTAGCTGAATGTAATGTAATACAGACTATTTTGAATCAATACTGAATGGAATAGTTTTATGTGATGAGATTTTTTTTTTTTTTTCCCTGCTGGCAACATCAATGCTAGCAAAGATGTTGGAACTGGTATTAATTTCTCTGCTGGCACCAGGTGTGGTAAATCTTGTAAAGAAAAGTCAGTTCAGCTTGAAAGCTGTGCTTTTGCTAGGAGAGCCAGGACTACCCGCTTCCTCACATAAACTGGAGAGGTTGGAGGCTTCTGGGGAGCTGTTTGCTGTTTTTTGTTGTTTTTTTTTTTTTTTTTAAATACAATGAACTGAATAGAAAGATTCAATATAAGAAAAAATAAAATAGAACATGAATTTCAACTACAAGATTGAAAGGAGTGAATCATAGCTATCATGAACTGGGAAAATTATTTAGATATTAATATATCATTTGCTTAATATACCATTTGGTAACTTACTGGCTTTTCTAGCAATAGACAGTTTCCTTCTTACTTCCTCCCCTTACAAACTCCAAACAATGCCTTCAATATTGGAACATAGAGGCAATGCAGAAGTGTTACCTAAATTCTGAGTGAGTCAGCAGAACAGATTGAGGCAGCCCTCATCTTGTAGAATTCTGACAAAAGTTATCTGCTTATATGATCCTGAGTTTTGTGACTAGCTATGAACTCTGAATGTCTGTAATCCTTCCTCCATATCAATTTTGTGGTGAAAAAGTGATCTTGTCCCCAGCTGCTAATGTCTATCAGGTTTTTCATGCTAGCATAAGTTGAAGTTTCTTACATTTTCTTTATGAAAATAGACCTCCTTATCATTTTATGAGTGAGTCCCACACTCTTCTCTATCCCTCTTTACCAAAGAATTGGTCCATTCCCACAGAAAAGTAAAATAAAACCCCAAACCAAAAAAATCCCAACTCTCTCCCATGAGTTATCTTTATAATTGTAATACTGATGGAGGCATATAACAAGAGAAAAAGAATTTCTAAACTCCATGGAGTCTTTATAAGGAAATTTTTATATTTTATTTTTGCATGAAGCTATTATGCTGATTAAATATAAATATGAAATCCAAATACAGGTGTGTGTGTGTGTAGATATGTATATATAAAAAGGAAGGAAAGAAAAAAAAAATCTTATTGGAAACAAACAATACCAAAAAAGATGAAAATTCATGCCCTCATCTCTAAGAGGCCATTGTGTTTTCTTCATAGCCTTTATTTCACTTTTCCCACCTTTCTTCTATCCAAGGTATAACTTATTTACAGTATAAGGGTTTGGGGCTTGGTTTTATTTTCAGAAAGAATTATATCACACTTTTGGGTTCCAAACAGAAAGAATAGTTCTAGTGTTATAAAATTATCAGTGCTGCTATGATTTGCACATGTGAAGCTTTGTAGTGAATTACCTTGGCAAGACACTACCTACCTTTGTCACCATCTTCCTGAAATAGTCAAAAAACCTACCATAATTTAAATCAATAAGGTAAGATACTAATTTAAATATTCTTATGATATTAATAATTATACAAACCCACCTGCCGATGCTTAGGTGATGGACTTATTTACCTACATGTAGTCAACAGAGAATCACATCATCGTAAGCAATTCCCTTTTTTAGGGGCTTGATAACATTTTGCAAGACAATCTGAACTATTTTAGGCACAGAATAACATGCCATTATTCTCTGAATAATGCTTCTGTACTTTGTGTTCCTCTGATTTTGTTTTGCACTGTACCAAGAGCTTTTCATTGTTGAAACTGTCTTTGAGATATTTGCATCCTTGGCTTTGAGTCTAAGTAGAATCCAGCTGGCAGTATCTGTGTTTCCTGTCTATTTGACTTGGAATTACTGCTGAGATATTGCTGAAAAGAGAAACTTGAGTTTGTTCTGCAGTGTAATAAAGTCAAAAGTCATAAACACAGTAGATGGTTGCCTCAAATACTGCTACTATCGGGATTAAATGGATACTTTGGAACTGAGTGCTGGTGCCTGGAAATACTTTTTTCAGCATTTACTTGTGAAATACTAGCTTGCTTTCTGAATATTTTCATGAGAGGCAGAGGATATGAGCTACTTGGTCTTTTAGGAAACCATGTTCTTTCTAGGAAGAAGGGTTTGGGGATATATTTAGTCATTTTGTCTAATCACTTAGAATAGGATCCCATGCAAATTTCTTACGATGTTGAGGTGGCAAGTATGGTAGGAAAGTGGTTAGGTTCTGCCTACTGAAAGCATATGGAGAAGTCTCTGAATGTGTGTATACAGATGAGCAGGCTCTCAAACCTCCAGCACCCATGGACTGGAGTTCATTTGCGTTCCCTGTGGATCAGAAGTGAAGCTCTACAGTCCGCCTGCCAGAGAACAAATGCATTCCTTATTTTGCACTGACATACCGTTTCTCTGATAATAGGCCTCTTAATAGCATGAATTTGTAAATCAAAACTACAGTAAATATATCAACAGTACAATGCTTTCCATGTCTAAATAAGCAGGGTTGTTTTTTTTCACTTTCACTTTTATCTTCAGGATGTCAAGCAAGAGATTAGAAGGCAATTTTTAAACGGGAGGGGGGGAGGGGAACTGTGATGTTATTCCACAGAAGTTATTTGATTGCTCTTCATAGTCTTTTCATTACAATTGGCATTTAGAAACTCAACCACACATGCTGCTCCACACCTTTCTACATGATACTGTTTCTTCCTGTTCTCCTTATCTGTAACTGTGATGATGCACAGCTTTCTCCCGTTTCTTTCTTGCGGGTTTGTGCAGTTTCTTGATGTTTGTGACAGGCCACGATAGGGGAAGCTTTTATCACTGTGGGGTTTGGAGGCCTCAGTAAATTGAAAATTGCAAATGAAATCCACTGGGCTTGAATTCATCAGCTATTATGTCAGATGACCTTTGGCAGCTGCTGATAAAAATGAGAGAATGTTAGCTCTGATCCAATTTTCAGCACTAACCATTCCTTTTCAAATCCATTCACAGTCAGGCAGCAGACACATGGGAAGTGAAAATGATAGGGTTTCAAGAGAGCTGCATTGTGTTGCAGATTAAGATTTTCTCCCCCTATTTCTAGAGGTCGGCCCCCAGGCCCCTGTCTGGTATCTACCTATTGTCCAATCAGTTTCAATATCTGCTTCAGAGGACATGTTAGCCATCCTTACAGATAAGTGCTTACAGGAGAAAATGTTGGACTTAATAGTTTTGCTTAGGAGGCATCAAGGGTCACAGTGTACCAATATTGACTGGCACATGTTAGTTTAATCTGACATTCTTCGGAATGCGACACTAGATTCTTTTGGAGTTGTTGATCTTTCTGAGATTTTTATTCTCAGGTCTAGGTTTTATAAATTTTATTTTCCTCTAACTGTTTATATTCATGAGCCACTGATATTCATGAAGAAGTCTGCCATAGCTGGGTCCAGGTGGCCCTTACCTTATATCCCTGTATTATGAGACCAGAGCCACATGTTGGTACAATGCTGTTTCTTGTTAGTGAAAACTGGTAAGATGTAGCCATTTTGTCTGCACTTTCAAATGATGCACAGTGAAAAACTGCACACTAAATTAAGCTTTCAAACCCGCATTAATGTAATACAGTTAATTTTAACTGGAGTAGACGTGAATTTTGCCTGCAAAGAACATGAGGCATGTGTAGCCCCTCCCTCTGCCTTTTGGGTTCCTGAAGAATGAGTGCACTCAGTACCTTCAGAAGCTGCTCATGAGTTCAAGAGCTGAACCTTAGTTCAGAATGACCTGCTAAATCTATGTAATGTTAATATGTGTGTCCTAATCCCTATCAGTTTTTTCCTACCTAATTTAATAAGGAAAGGTAAGAAATTCTGGATTCTGTTACCTTGGGAAAATAATATGTAATTACATTTTCAAAGTTTTAGAATAATACCTTCTACTGCTTAGTTCTTCAGTTTTACAGAGGCATAGCTCCCATTGAATTCTGTTTTTAGAAGGCAGTAATGATATGTAGATTGGACTTGTTTGGACAAGAATTCAAAAATCAGGTTCCTTGACTGATCACACTGTCATTCTTCAAAACATCGCTATTAGGTCTGTGTTGGAAAAGATATTTCTAATGTTCTTACCAAAATGCTTCAGAAGCACAATGCCATCTTAAAATTACTTCTGGTTCCTATTTAACATTTTTAATGCCATCTTAAAATTAGTTCTGGTTCCGATTTAACATTTTTTCTGATTCCTTTAGCTAGAACATGAATAAATATTTAGTGGCTCGGCATAATAAACAAGCAAGTTAAGCTTAATGTGTGCAATAGGGAAAAACCATTCTCCAGAAACTTGATGTAACTGTTGCTAAAATTTATGTACAAATTTTTTAAATAACTGTGGTTGTATTGTTTTTCTGTAAAGATTTTAAATAATGGAAAAAATATACTAGCTTCTGCAGAACTGTTAGTGATCTGAACATGGAATAATAAGGACCAAACCCACTGTTTTAAAGTCTGAAATGTGCACATGCATCAATTGTGTGTTCTTCATTAAAATAAAGCTAGAACTAAAGTTAATATCATTACATTTTCCTTATTTCTTTGTGATGTAGAAATTCATTTCAGTCAGTCAGTAGCTGTACCCTTTTATCATGGACAAAATATATAGTTAAAGTAATCACCTATTTTGCATTCATATATTGTCATATTTTACAAATCATCATCTTAAGATATGAAAATTACATAACAATCACTATTATCCTTAGATCTGTTCCTATCTGAATCACCAGGAAATCTGACTGCGGATCCAAACTTTCTCTCCACTTTCCGTCTCTACAGACAGAAGACAAAAAAATTCTGTCTCAATTTCCTTCTCCATTCAAATTTTCTGACCTCTGCAACAACATCACTAAACCTTCTGTAGCTTTTCCATCACAAATTAGGAGTTCTCGTGAAATGGTAACAAAGCTTAGGCTTTTTTTAGTGCTGTGGTCTAGTTGGTTGGATACGGCTGGGTGATAGGTTGGACTGGATGATCTTGGAGGTCTCTTCCAACCTGGTTGAATATATGATGCTATGATTCTATGATAAGCTGCAGCATCGATCTGTTAAATATGTTCTTATTTTAAATTGTGATGTTGATTCAATATAGGAATAATATTTTTTTTCCTTTTTTTCAAAATTAAATTCCCATGGAAGCAGCTGTTGGTCAAGCCAATGAGCAGTACCGGCTGGAGCTTTCTCTGAAAGGAAATGCAAGGACCAGGCTGATTGGTGCTCTGGGCAGTGCTTTAATTTCACTGGTGTTTGTGGCTTTCCCCAGGAGCTCTACGATTGTGGCTATTCACACTGTCCCAAGAGGCTGAATTTTCTTCTAGGAGTCCTAGAATATAAGGAACTGCTGCTGCTGTTCATTCATTTGTTTGCCTTTAATCATCATTATAAACTTCCTGTGACTTCCTCCTTCTATGGGGAAAAACTGGAATTTGTTTGAGTAGGGGAAAATACTTAAAATAGAGGAGATTTGGATAACTTCTGATGTATCCTTCAGCTGAACCTTGTTACTCACATTTTAGTTTTGGTCTTTAGAAAGTCAGTGAATATTGCAACTGAAAACAATTACAGTGAGAAAAAAAAACAACTTCAGGTCATGCTCACAAAGCATATATTGGCTAAACTTGATTTAAACATAACTATGTCTGCTAGTCAAAACAAGTACTAAATTGTGAGAGGTATTAAACAATATTCTACAAAACTTAGACTGGTTCTTTGGAAGTTATTCCAGAAACCAGAGAATACAATAATGAAATAGATTCTATTTTTATGTGGGTTTTTAAATCTTAATTTTGTATCTGCATTTTCTATTAAACATTCCAAGATGCCTTACAGTGTTTAATAATTTATTAAATTGTATGACATTTGAATTGTCGTATTGCAGTACTTAGAACTAAATGCTACTTTCCTACCAGACTTTTACAGCTTTTATTCTGTTAACCAAAGCATATTTAAATGGTATTAGAGGAACTTTCCTTTAAATCCTTTAAACCTCTTCCAGTGCTATGTTTAAAAGACGGTGTTAATGATTATTGCATCCTTAAAAGAGTTTCTGTGAAAGTGAAAAGAGTTCGCAGCAAGCATCTGGTAAAGCGCAATCCAAAATGTGCCTGTGATATGTTATGTTTCTGAAATACCAAGAATATTTGCAGGGCTTGAAGTGCCTGGTGTGACAAAAGAAATGGATTGCTTTTTTGAATAAGAAATATCTTGTATGCAGAAGTTGTCTAAGGGCTGTCTGATGCATCCCTATCATCTGCCTGCCCAGAGAAATTCAAGGGCTGGCCCAGAGACTGCCTTCTCTCTTCATGTCTACTTCCTTTGCATCTTCTCTTGGCCTCCTTGTGTAGCTGTAAAACTGGTAGGGCCATTGTGGCTCCTCATGTTTGCAGAGCTTTTTAAACCTCAATGCTAAAAAGTTATATCCATCAACGCATCTTAGAATTTGACTTTTGACTTCCTGTGTTTTAGAGATACCAGTGATTGATTTTTTTTTTTTTTACAAATAATTAGTAATTAACAAAGTCTAATTATAATCTGAGCAACAGCACTTTGATAATTGATTTGGCACATGTCCTTTTGATAGTGTAATTGTAAATGACATTAAAACCTGATATTGAACATGTATTAGGGTATCTATTTGTATTCTACATTCTGTTTTTATTTAGTGGTACAAAAAACTGTTGAGGAATCTTAGGTCAAAATGTAGACTAAATTCCCCAGTGCTACTTACTGAAGGAATGTGTGATGAGAAAGAATAGAACATTTGTGCTGCTCATCTTACAGTTTAATTAAGCAGGGGAGCAAAAAGGGAAAAAAAAATAAAGGAGTGGTAATGAGTGTTGGTAAAGGGGAAAAACAGGCTCATAAATGTCTAGGAACTCATATAATCTTGACTTCAGTATATATACATGTTGACATTCTAAGAAAGTGCTGTGGCCAGGAGAAGAGGTGAAGAACATACTTTAAAATAGGAAAAGTCCATATTTTTGCCTGATCCAACTTACTGATGTGTTAAAGGACCTTTTTGATTTGCAATTTGATTTTTGTCTTGTGTTTGTGTGTCATCTCCTAAACACAGACACCAACTGCATGGCAGATAAGTACTATTTTATTTTGTTTTTCTCAGCTTCCGTTGATTCATGTATTGCTTTTCATAAAAATATTGTTTTTTCTAAAAATGGTAGCATAATCAATATTTGTTATGGTTATGACAGTCTTTCAAAATGTTAGTCATACTCCCAGATGACTTTTTCCTGCAGTGCCCAACATGACTCACTGCTGAAAAACCCATTTTATAAACAATGCTTTTCTCATCCTGGTATTGAAAAAATGAAGTTATGTGAAGAATTATAAAGGATAAAATAGGAGGAGATATCATATGGAGGTTGAAGTTTGTCTCCTTAGACTGTTTGCTGCTGAGGAGAAGAACTCTAGATGTGTGGGGCAAAATGCAGAATAACTTGACTGAAGTCAGTGCGTTATTCAAATGCATGTTGCGTCACTAAGATTATATTTTTGGTCACTTGCTGTTTCCTGTATATTTCACAATGTGAGATATGTAGTTGTCATTGCAGTAATCATGCATATATTTGCTGGGAGTTTTACCAGTGCCATGTCATGTAAGCAATCTGTCTGCTATCTTATTTCTTGCTCTACTGCTGGCTCCATCGATGAGTATTTCATGTGCTTATTCATGTCTTTCTTTTTTTTTTTTTTTTTTTTTTTTTTTTTTTTTTTTGAGTGATGCATCAAGGATGACACACTGAAGCTTGTGGAGCAATTAATGTTGCTGCTGTTAAAGAAAATGTATTTGCATCTCTTTAATGAAGACATCTGGGGGAAATGCTGATCCTCTGTTTAAAAATCTTTCTTTCAATGTGCAACTTTGAAGAGTTATAGACAGCATTCCTGTATATTCAGGGGGAAAATAGGAAAAGTCTAAAACATGTCAAAATCTTATTTCATCTTGGGAATGACCAGGCATTCAAAATAAGGAACACCTATGACTTTACTTGAATTACTTAGTTTACTTAGTTTAGGAATCCTTAAATTGGACATTAATGTACACAGCACTGTGCTTTCTTACAGAAAAATCACGAAGGGGGAAAAAAATGCAGTTTAGCTTCCTAAATATGTATTCTTTTATAGAAAGACTGTTCCTCTTAAGATGGAAGCTAGTAGATTATTTCAGAAGTCTAAGGTACTTGAAAGTTCTTCAGAGAAAATAGGCAGTCACCTGACAAATAGGGCAGTTTGGCAAAGTTTCTGCCCCAGTGGTATTCCTTTGGCTACCTTTCCACAGCGGTGTGATGTATTAATATCACACAGTCTCACAGTATATTGGAGGTTGGAAGGGACCTCAAGAGATCATCAGGTCCAACCACCTGCCAGAGCAGGATCACTTAGGATAGTCCGCACAGGAGAACATATCCAGGTGGGTTTTGAAACTCTCCAGAGAAGGAGACTCCACAACCCCTCTGGGGAGCCTGTTCCAGTGCTCTGTCACCCTCACTGGAAAGTTTCTCCTCATGTTGAGGTGAAATCTTCTATGTTCAAGTTTGAACCCATTGTTCCTTGTCCTATCACCGTGAACCAGCAAAAAGAGCCTGGCCCCCTCCTCTTGACACCCACCCCTCAGATATTTATAGACATTGAACAGATCCCCTCTCAGTCTTCTCAAGACTAAACAGCCCCAGGGCTCTCAGTCTCTCTTCATAGGGGAGATGCTCAAGTCCCCTAATCATCCTTTTGGCTCTCTGTTGGATTCTCTCCAGCAGGTCTCTGTCTCTCTTGAACTGGGGAGCCCAAAACTGGACACAGTATTCCAGGTGTGGTCTCACCAGGGCAGAGTAGAGAGGTAGAAGAACTTCCCTCGACCTGCTGGACACACCTTTCTTGATACATCCCAGGATCCCGTTGGCTCTCTTGGCCACAAGAGCACGTTGTTTTTCCATGGGGATATACTTAATTTCTGTGGGGTTTGGGTGTATCTACCCATTCAGATTTTCTAAGATGTAAAAGGTGTGAACTTTTTCATGCGTATGTACTTGAAAACCTGCTATTGACAATGAAGTGGACCAGTGCGGTCCTTATAAGCAGTATCAGTGAGGTCTTGAGAACGAGTGAGCAGGTACCAAAGCTGCTGTTTCTTCTTCCTAATTCCTCCCTGCTCAGTTCTGCACCACAGGCACGTTTAACATAGCACAGCTCCATATGATTTTGCAAACTAAAAGACATAGTTTTCAGCAAGCTGTCTTGCTGAAATTATCAAAATTGTTGGATGGTCTATAATTATAATTTTCTATCTTCATCAGGTGAATTGCAAATTTTTTTCTTTTAGAGGATGCAGATGCTTTGCAAATGACTCCTGAAAAGGAATTGTACAAAGGAATCAAGTTAATATCTTAGAAGTCTTATGTGTATGTGATGCGGATGTGCTGGTAAATTTCTATGGTTAACAGTATAGGAAGAAGTGCAAAAAGCCAAGGTGTCCCAGAATACAGTTCAACAATCAGTAATTTTTATTTCTTTTTTTAAAGTGGTAAAGATATTGACCTTAACAAAATTGAGTCGGAGCTATGCTTGTTCTTCCCATTCTGATTTTATGCTCATTGTTCTTGCTCTGTTGTGCTAGAAATAGCTATGGAAAGCAAATAAGATTTCTGACTGATTCTTTTAAGATTGGTGACCCCAAAATTCTTTGACAAATGTTTGCCCACACATTTGGAAATGAATGGGAGGAGACCAGGTTGCAAATACCACAGATTTGGGTCAAGATCACCTGCAGTTGCTTTTGTGTGATTTACAAGATAAGAATGGATTTGCTTTTGAATTCAGTATTTTTGCTTCGTACACGCACTTGTTTACCCCTGAAATTTGATAACGTATGTTGTTCAGGTCAGTGAATAGCCTGCAATTCTGTTATGAAAATTTGTTACTCTAAAATTAAGGTGTAGCTGTCATGAAGAGCAGCGTGAACAGCATGAGTTACAGTGATACTGACTTATATTGAACTGATATTGAATTGTAATCCCAAATTCATTTTAGTTAAATTGAGTGAGAGTTCATCAGTGGGTGCTTCCCTGGTGAAATTTGTGTAGGTTTTTAATCTTATTCTACTTTAAAGAACGATTGAGAATTACTTGCTAAATCAGATTTCCAATATATTAAGTGAAGAGTAATAACAAGGTTTGTAATTTACAGAGGTCTCAGGCCTGATTAGTTTCCTATACTATTGTCTTTTTGTCTTTTGATAGTTTCCATTTTTCTTTCTTTTTTTTAACCATTTTTCAAATTAATAATTATTCCAAAGCACAGTAAGTTAAAGCCAATTGATTCCTTCACTTGGATTTTATGTCCAACCTTCAGTTTAAAGAGTAAACTCAGATTTAAAGAATAAACTCAGGCTTCTGCATATGTTACTTTAAAATGTATAAGCATATATACCATGCCTAACATACAAAACTACATGAAAACATAGTATTGAAGGATGAAAAATCACCTTTAAAATTAGTTAAATTCAGCATAGATTTTGAGGATGATACTGGCTCTCTCTTTGGTTCAATGCAGTGGTAATGCAGTTTCCAGAGAGCTAGCAATTTCTTCCAGGAAAATGTTTATTTTAAGATTCTTTTTATTGTTCAATTTTTATACTCACTGGAATTGTCTCCATGTGTTATTATTATTTCTCAGTAGAGAGCTCTACAAGGTCTCATTCTGCTACAGTCAAATGTTGTAAGACTACATGGTGAGCCTGGCAGCTGGGAGCATTGATGCCACACAGTGTCTCTCTATCAGTGGCATCTGGATGTGAGATTGGCCTCCTTCCTAGGCTGTTGGCTAGCTGCACTGCTGCCTATTCAGACGTATCTGTACTAAAGCATAACAAATTTACATACATTTTGCATAACGCTTTCAAGCTCTTGCTTCTGCATTTCATGTTGCAGGCTGCCACACTGAAGATTAATCAGAAGACAAAAGTGTTACACCTAGGAAACTATTATTCACAAAATACATTTTAATCTCTTTTTTTTATAAATGGATCACACAGGAGTTTTCTATTTCTGACACAGGAATAAATCAAACTGGGGAATGGAATGACGCATCGGTGGGGAAAAAATAGAGTTTTCATAGTGTAGACTGTAAGTTATTCCCACCTTTTCATTATTAAAAGGCAAGTATTAGAATTAATTCAGCTGTTATTCAAGTGGTGGGGCTTATGGAGGTAGTACAAGTATTGTTTCCTCTCTAGGTTCTTCCACTGTCTTCATTTCAACTGCAAAAGCATGCCTAGAAAGTTCATGAACAGTTGTGTCATACTGAGAGGTTATCAAGTGATCTGAATGCCATCCATTTATGAAATTGTCGAAATCTGAAAGAGGAGCTCATGCAACAGTTTATGATTCAAAGCAGGTTTGCAATCAATTAGAAACAGGAAATGAAATCTTTTATTTTCTGCTATTATTAGAAAACACAGAAATGGAAAAAAAATCCAGTTGGTCGATACAGGTGTATGGCTGAGAGTCTGGTGGGGTAAGCAACAGCCAAGTTCCATGTGTTCAGGATTTTCCATTGAAGGTTCAAATTACTCTATTTCTTGTGTGTGTCCTAGGCAAGAATATATTGCCATTTCTCTTCAGGAACTGATATAAGCAGGAAATTAATTGCCTTTTTTGCCTTCCCATGTTTTCTGATGTGGTACAGTCTATAGATAAATTCCTGCACATACAATATATTTAATTATATTTATTTAATTACTTCTGGTTATATCCAGAAATTGCTCTTAGGAAAATGTTGAGCTTTGTTTTTCTAACACCCTAATCTTAATGCATAATATCTGAGCTCATTTGACTAACTTGAATTCTTTCACACACACATGGGAAAGTCTGAAGTCATGACTTCTAATTTGCTTCAAGTAAAGGACTTGTTAGAAAAAGACAGTGACATTACTTCACATTTAGGGTTTGAGAATGACTTTGGATTGGTGGAACAATCTGCTTTTACTTGTTTTTCTGAGTCTGCACTCATGTCTTTTCACTTGCTACACATAGGCTTTCTGATACCTGCCTTTTTGCTTAAGAATATATTTTTTTACCTAATCAGCAGATCTGTAACTATGCATGAGGGTGAACAATGTATTTTATGCTATCCAAATATTATTCTGGTATAGTTCAGGTTGTATCTGGAAATTGATTAGATCCTACTGTGCTGAGCATAGAGCAATCCTGTAAACAGATAACTTTTGTTGCACCATTATTATGTATTACAGGAATTTTGTAAGTCTAAGTTGACAAGGTCTATCTGAAGTGTCCTTCAGAAGAAATCCAAGCATCTTTGGTGGTGGAATGAAAGAAATACTACTTTCCCATTGCAGTCATGTTTATGTCATAACCACTGACCCTTGGGTTGACTATTAGAAGCTTTGAAAAGGTATCTAAATATATGTGTATGTATATTAGTACAGTAATAAGAATATTTGTTTTTATCTATATAGGCATATTATATGTATATATTGAAGTTCTTTAAAAGAATATTTGGGAGCATTGCTATGAGCTGGACATGGAACAAAATACTGGTGTCTGTTCTAATTTTGTCTGCAGTTTTGAACTCTGCTGGGTCACCTTGTCAAAACACCATTTTGAGCTCAGAAATAAATGAGCAGAAGAGACACAAACATACTGGATTAAAACACTCTTCCAGTGTTGTCAGATAATTACCAAAAAGAAAGTGCTTACACTGGAAATATCAATAACTGTAATGTGCGCGGTTTGTTAAAACACGCAAACTCGCTCTCCACTGACTGTCACTAATATTTATTCGTCCAGTGACTGTTAATCACACCAAGTTTACAGTCCCGTACAGCACCTGTCACAGGTGTTGATCATTAATCAGCTATTACAGCAGTTTATTCTGCTGCTGACAACTTGCAATTTTCTACTGATTCAGCTAGTTTGTCAGGTGGGAATTATGGCAGAGCACATGTGACAAAACACATCACACATTTCTCTCTCTCTCTTCCCTCTCTCTCTTCCCCCTTCTTTTTTTTTTTTTCTCCTTTTTTTTTTTTTTAATTTTCAGGCTTCTCTCTCTTCCTCTCTCTCCCCCTTTTTAGACAAACAATATCTGGGAACTCAGAAGTAATAAGGCGGAATGTATAATTAATTACCCAGCTTGCTCTAATTAGGGATGAATAAGTTGTGTCCCTCTCATCATCACAAATGTGGTGATGGGTAATACCAGTTTATGCTGTATTAACTGCAAATATGCAATCCTTCTGAGAGCACTTTTGTTGATGAATTTGATGAATGTGACAATAATTAGCAGAGACAGATGAGAGCTAAATTACTACTGACAATGTAATGCTATCCCGCTCGAGGGTCTGAGAACGTGGCAGGCTAACATGGCAGGGACCGGGGCCTCGTTTCTAATTAATAGTCATCTTTTTTTTTTCCTTCTTTTTCTTTTTTTTTCTTTTTTTTCTTTTTTTTTGCCAGTGGGGGGGAAAAAAAAAAAGAGGAACGGTAATTGTTTTCGTCAAAGGCTGCAGGGAGTTATCAGGGTAATAAAGTTAATTAGCAGAACAAACATCTTTTCACTGCCTTACCAGATTGAGGAAAAGAGGGTAATTCAAACTGCAGAAAGATATGACTAGATGAGATGATAAGGAGAAAAATTTTACACAGGAGGCTAACAGAGAAGAATCAATTTTTTTTCTTCATTTCTTTTGGCTTAGTCCATGGAAAGAAATTATACATTCTCTTCTTTCAGCTCATAAAGTTGCTTATGTATAAAACTTTATTGTTATGATTTCTGCAATGGATGGGAAATGAAGTTAAGGAAGATCATATTACATTGTCCAATTTTTTCAGGGCCTTCCAAACAGAATTGTTTTGTTACATTATGTGCAATTTCCTTTTTATTAAAGTGACTTTTCCTAATGTCCACGGCATGGTATTGATCTCGTAATGGTCTTCAAAAAGAAACCTGTTTTTACTTCGTCTCTAAGTTTTCAATGGACTCATTGAGTGTGGCCATTGTACTAGGTTCTGAAGTAGCTAGCTCAGAGTTTGAATTAGTTGATGGATTTCTTTGAGCAGCATTTCTTTTACTATCCTCTAGTGTAAGTATGAAAAGAAAGTCCTTGTTCCTGCCAGCATTAATGCATGTGACTAGCTTTATGCATGAGTAGTCCTATTACATTTGCCTCCATTCAGTTACTTGTACACATAGGCAGAGCCAAGGTCTAAAAGGAGAAAGTCTTTCAAAAGTAGTAACATTGAGGTTTGTAGGTTACTTAGGATGGTGGTTCTTGTTCTCATATATTTTCCATGATGTTACTTACCACTTCTCTTGCAAGATTTTGGCCTACCTCCATGATATGGCTGGCATCCTACTGTACTGTTAGCACAAACTGGTCATACATATGGGGTTCTAACATGTTTTGTAAACACAGAGGGAGCTATTGAAGATAAAATATGTTCACATGATAAAGTATTGGAAAAAACACTGCAGAAAACCAAATTAGGGTGCATCTGCTCCAAGATGTCTGACCATGTTACATGCTTCACTGTCTGTGGTAAATAGGAGGTCACTCAAGGTAGTCCACTGTCTAGGGAAACAAGTAACCTACCTTGCATTTACTGCAAAATAAAAGTGAAAGAGTAAGTAGCAAATAAAGACCACTAATATCCTGTAACCCAATAATATAATGTGCTTTTCTCTGTGCTTTTGGTTATAGCTATTGTATTGTTCTCTTGAACTACTGTGAAATAATTTCTAATAGAGATGGTTAGTCTCCTCCTGGTATGCCTGGTGGACTGCATATTCCTACTGCCAAGCAGCCTCTCCCTTCAACATAAGCAGAATAACCCAGAGATTAGGACTAGGAAAACTCTTGGTGAATTTTAGTAATTTGTTAGGAATTTCCCTGTGTGGTTGCACCCAGATTCCTTAGGCTGACCTTCTGAATCCCATGTAAAACCACTGAATTTAACATCAGTAAAGCAGGACTTTCAGCCTTTGTTTCTCTGAATCTCTCTCCCCTCTAAATATATGTCCTGCCTTTACCTGTATCTACTAAATGTAAATACACAAAGGTTATGAGGCTCTCAGTAGTGGAAACATCATAGAACTACTTATAGTAGACAAGGACATAATCCTAAGAAATTACCCATGGATTTTCCCCCCATGAATTTGCTTTCTAACTGAAGAAGACTCAACTTCTCTAATCACTTCCTACCACTTCCTGTCTCTCAGGCTGACCTGAGACAACCCCTTCTCAACCATTTCAGTCATGCCCTTCCTCTGTGCTCACTTCTCTCCTATTTTAACTTCCCTCTTCCTTTTTCTTTATTCTGGCAGCTATTAAGTGGCAACTAGTGCTATGTCAACAGTGCTGGCAAATGCAATTATTGTCATTGGAACAGCACATCAGTTTCATTTGTAGTTGTGTTGGTGACACTTTTTTTATATTTGTTAACAGAACTTGAAAAGGAGACATAAAATATAGAACAGAGATTAGATAATGAGGTTGTTTATCGTGGTTCATTAGGCATGTGTTGGCTACTGCAAAGGGCTGCATGTTTTAATAGGTGCAGAATGGGAACTCTAGGATACTAGCAGAGTGGGTGAGGCACTCAGTATGGAGCTGCTCAGGACCAGATGCTTTTGCACAGTTCTCCATTAACAGTCTCTGCAGGCAGAAGCAGCAAACTATGGGCAAGGTACGACTAAACTATTAAGAAAGAACTGCATGTTATCTCCTTCAGTAAGTCTTCACTGTAAACATAATTTATTAATATAAAGGACTGTAGTGTTATGCATTCTATAGGTTTGCTTTCTGATTTCAAACTCTACATGGACATCAAAGAAAAATAGAAAACTCCAGTGGCCACGATGTTTTACAATCACAGAATTTAAGGCTGACTTTACTAAGTAATTTTAAATATCCTCCTTGCAAAAGATTTTCCATTTGTGTCAGAGAGCTCTCTTATTACAGGATCAGTGCCTAAAGGCACTACTGAGTGTAGTACCAAAATTCTATAGTAAGGAGTGTGTTCACTTTTAGCTTCGTACTCAGTGGACCTTCCTAGGCCCATCAGCACCTGACCTGATATCTTTCCTGTCTATGCAATCCCAGTTGTTCTACCTGTCTTTGAAATCCTGCACATCATTACTCTTCTCCACGTTGAATACTCCCTGTGCTGCACACACATGCAGTGTGCAGCTTCTTCACTCTCTGTCCTTATAAGTGAAATGTTTTCTCCTGGCGTTATGTGGAAAGTCCCTTCCTCCTCTGCACTTGTGCTTCCTCCTTCAAAGATTAAAGAAAACAGAAGGAATATGGTTTTAACACATGATTATCAAAATAGTCAGCCACCATCTCAACCACTCAGTGTATATTGTATCTCTCTTTTCAATACTCCCATTTCTCTCCATTATAATGACCTGGAGAAAGGGACCATGTGCTTTTCTTTCTGAAAAGTGCCCAGTGAGGGCAGCTGTGTGCACTGGCAGGTCAGCAATAACTGCTCAGAGAATATTTTAGCTCAGTAAGGCTAATGTCTTTTTGTGGAATTTTTCATTTGAGAGTGGGAAACTGCCCTGTTATTTCATTCTTGCTTTTCCTCTCTGGCTACCACACTTGACACTAATTCTGATTTTCTACCTGAGAAGGGATAGACGAAACCATCCTGCCTAAATCAGCTTGATGTTAGGAGGTTATTTGGTTACTATTTATATGCCTCATATCTGTACCTTTTTCACCTGGCTCATGAAAGGAGTATCTTTTTCATGCTTATTGATCCAGGGGTGCTTTGTAGCTATGGGTGAACTTGGGTTATGCTTTTTGAATCGCTCATATGCTTAAAATGTGAAGAACTTGGAATGTGTCGTCCTCTAAATGTGACAGTCCATGGTTTCTCAAAAGAGTCTTTAACTGGGAAAGAGGCTTTAGAAATTCACTGAATATACTTTAATTATGAATCTTATGTTTATTGGTATGTTTGGAAGTATATTTAATGCTGCTGAAATCCTGTTCTGTGGTTTTTGACAGCTTACTCTAGTAAGTAGGGTTTGCTACTACTCTTAACTCAGATGGGCATCAGAATACTGGTTAAACACAAAGGGCCCTGATTAAAAAGACTTTTAATGATAAAATTATTTGAATGTTCTTCTGTGCAACTGAGGATCCATAATGCTGTCTAATGAAATTACACCACTGCCTAAATCATTAAAATCTGCATGCAAACAAATATTCGTACACAAGGTGGTGATGTTAGCAACCAGCTTCTTTTTATTAGCAACCCACAATAAATGACAACATATTGTTTTGGGTCAGAAGTGTGTTAAGCTAACTTTGGGTACTTGTATAAGGACAGATGTGGAATATCAGCAAAAAACCTGTGAACTGATCTCAAGCTGTCGATATAAATTTACTGTGGAACATAAAAAGCCTTCATGTCTTTCAGGGATTCTCATTTTCTTATGACATAATTGCACCATAAGAATCATGTAAAACTTTAAATATAACAATGGTAAAAGCAACATGTATCAGAACAGGTAGGTAATGCAACCTTTTATTAAAGATAGCATTCATATTTTAAATATTTCTCATTCTACAACTAACTGGTTTAAAAATAGCAGCAGTTAAGACTGGGAAGAAAGGGAAGTCTTTCGTTTTTTAAACTGACGTAGAAGGAGGATTGAGCTAAAACCAAGGAAAGGGGTAATAAATAATGACAACAGATGTTTGTAAACCTTTTGGTCCTGTGTTCACGGTTTCCATGTGTTTTCTTGTCTTGATGTGCTGTCAGCCTCCACTCACCTGGGACTAGTGATATCTTATCAAAGCCTAAGCAGTTCCTCTTCACAACAGGCAGATAATAGTGCCTTTCAATTTATCATACTACAAGTCTAAAAGAAGCATGGGAACGATTGGTCAGGTGACAGTTTGATGGACAGTTTGACAGCCCTTAAAGCATCATGGGAAATAGTTGTCACCTGATTTTTCAGAGCAACTGGGGAGATAACCTTCAGCATGACAGGAAAAACAAAAATCTGAATATTTGTGTAGGGTTTGCTAACAGCCATAATGCTCACTTAAGTGATAATGGCGATGAATTTAGATTGCTTGAAATAGAGTTATCTGAGCTGGAATCTGTTTAGCCTGTAAATGGTTTTGACATCTTTAGTTGCTTTTTAGCACTTTTACT
Source organism: Indicator indicator (assembly GCF_027791375.1). Lineage (NCBI taxonomy): Eukaryota > Metazoa > Chordata > Aves > Piciformes > Indicatoridae > Indicator > Indicator indicator. Next base: position 21,540,031 of record NC_072022.1, on the reverse strand, counting down.
GAATGTGTAATTCTTCAGACAGAGGAAATGTAAGGAGTGAAAATAGATCGTTTGCTTTGTATTTTGGCAAACTCTGCACACACCATGTGTGTTTTCTGCTGAATGAAATCAGAAAACCAGAACTCCTAAAATATCTGCTTTTTTTGCTTTGTAGATTATTCTGACTATCCAAAAAATCTGTCCTTACTCACTCTGAACTGAATCTGTCTTCCTGGCACTATTTTAGTGTACACTAGACAGATGTTTGCAGCTGAAATCACCCTCACAATGGCAACTACTGTGGACTCCTGCTGAAATTAAGAAACAGGTCGAATACTGACCTGACAAAGACAATATCCTGATCTCAGGTCAAGACTGAGGCTTTTAAAAAGAAAGTGTGTAAAACGCTGGCATTGCTACCACCCTGGTTTTACTGCTGTGGATAAAGTAAGACGAAGTTTTGCAGGTAATGTAGTTTTGGTGCTTCTCTGAAACACTGAAAATACATCTAGAAAAATAAAATCAGAACTGTAGAGGTCTCACCATTGTCCTCCAAGAGGAACAAATGAGATTGATGTAAATGGGTGGACTCCACTTGAGAAAAGCCTATAATTCTACTCAACTGATCAGTACAACCAGAAGGAGGTGTTTTGGAAACCATTCCTATACTTAGTTTAAAACTACACAGCTGCTTATGGAAGTTTCTCACTTTCTAACAATTGCATTTTATTGCATATTGCAGACTGTTTCTGTCTGGTTCTTCCCCCATCCATCTAACCAACGTGCCATTACATTCCTTTGCTCTTTTCTTAGTATTAATGATGTCCACAGTACCTTCAACCATTTTTGCAGTCTTCCATTTACCTTCTGCCAAAAAGTCCTGGATTTCAAGGTCCTGAACAACTGAACTCTTCTTGCAGCTGTTTTCTCTTTCTGTTTTCTGTTCCTTCATCTCCATTTTCTCTCTTGCATGAAAAAAAAAAAAAAAACCAAAAAACCCTACAAATACAACTTCTTCTGACTGCAGACCCTTGTTCTACACAGCTTTTTGCTAGTATCTTTCCATCTTTCCACCCACTTCAGAGTCTCTCTTTAAAACCTGTTTGGACACCTTTTTTTAGTGAAGTTTATAAGCCATGTATTCCTTGACAAAAAGTCATAATAGCAATACTGTTACTCTCTGGTGAGAGAGACACTGTATAGGCATATATTCATGATCACTGAATGACACAGAATCGCACAAAAATCAAGTAAATAAGAGGGTTTTTCAGCATTAAATATGTATTCTCTCCTTCTTGTCTTTCCAGAAGCAAATTTTAATATATTGCCAAGTTTTAACAAGCTACAGACACCGCCAGAGTTCTACCATTAGAAATTTTAAATTTTGATTCAAAGCACAGTTTGGTATTTATAATGCTATGTAGAATCTCTTCTTAGTTAAATTGTAAATAAAACAACGTTATCCAGATAATTTAACATATTTCCTTTTATAACTATAAACTGTAACTTAGGATTTTTTCAGTAAAAATGTATATATTTCATCCCACTTATTACTGAAATGGCAGTTTAAAAAATAGGTTTTCAGGATGTGATTGTGTGCAAGCATGCATAATATGTCTGCATACATCCTACTCTACACTGACTGAATATCAGTATAGTGAGGTACAAGATAATTGCATGCTGGTTGTGCCTGTGGATGTCCACAGTACTCAATGATACACTGGCTTTGGGCAGGCCATGGCAGATGGTGTGTTTGGATGTGGGTTTTTGCAGATGAAGGTAGAGAAATCTCTCTTTAGGCTTTCACAGCTTGCCATGTAAATACTATTGTTCCGGTCAGCTCTGATTTATATCCAAGGCTATGGTAAGAAAAAAAGGGCCCTTACCCTTCTGTCACAAACTCCTCTTTGTTGAAGTTTCTTTTGTCGAATAATAGCTCATACTCTGACTCATCTTTTTTTCAATACTGTGCTCAGTTTCAGGACCATTTTACTCCAAATATACTTTAATTGCAGTTAGTATTTCCTGAGTAAAAATTGCAGACTTACTATTTGCTTAATATTTAGTATTTTAAATAGATTTTATTTCTTTCATATCAGTACTGAAAGAATCATCTAAGTTGGGCTTTTCTATATTGCCTTTTTAAAATAATAGTAAAACCTCCTCCTGTAAATGAGTTTAACAAAATATCTCTGAGTGTATCCACAGCTTCTACAGAATGTAAGTTGCAACTGAAGGTTTTTCCCTCTGCATTTCTGCAAACAAACAATGTGGTTGTCAGAGAACCTAATCAGTATTTGAGCTGACAAACAACCAAACAAAAAAGGTATTTAGCAGTGCCTCTAATTTCCCTAATGACAGAATATACCCATCAAGGAAACTCAGTAGCAGCTGCTCCATTGTGTCAAAGATTTGAAGATGTCTTCCTTTTGAAAAAGTTTGAGGGTTTTCTTTACTTTCACCAGAGAATATGTAAAGAGGTATTTTTGTTTCTTTTTGGTGTGGGAAAAGAAATCAGCTGATTAGCCAACTTAATACTGCTTTCTGTGGCTGCATGTACCAACTTCCTCAGTTTCAAACCTACATCTTGTGCACTAGTTGTGATCAGGTAATTGTTAATAAGAAATACAACTTGCTCCCTGGGCTCTCACATAACAACTATCTGGAAAAACTCCGTGTGCCTTGTGGTAAAGAGGAGAGCTCTCATCGGGTTGTGGGTGACAGTTTATTTCTCATGCTTTAACTCACATCCCCTTTGAACATCAATTTTTTGGTATGTGTCTGCTTTTAAAATTTAAATCCATAACATCCATTGCCATAACGTGATGAGGCACCGAATGTAATAGTCCTAATGAGATAGATACAGTATTTGCATGCTTGGGTGAACATTTAGATCTGTTTTTCCCTTTGCGATGGAAAATTGATCTCGTGTTAAACAGGATAGATACTGATAAGAACGCTGATATTGAGCTCAACTGAAATCAATATTTTCTCATAATTGATTACAGAATTCTGTGAGTTGCATCTAAAGGACTTCAGTAATAAAAACGTGAACACTGGATTCAGCTGGGTAAAGTGAAAAACTAGAGAAAAGTGGTAGAGAAGTGGTTAACTATAAAATCAGAATTGAGTGACTTGAACAAGAGAGGAAATGCAGCATAAGCCAAGAGTGATCGATACAACTGGAACAGGGGGAAACAGGAAGTGGTGGAGGAGAATGAAACAGATTAGAATGGCTTCAGTGAATTGCAATTGTGTTGGAAGTTATAAGAATAAAAATGCCCAGGCAAAATCTCTAAGTTTGACTGTGCCGGGACAGCATGCTTGTCTGATATAACATTCATCCTGGAATTCTACACAATGTTCTAGTTATATTGACTTCATGATTTCTGTGTATTATGGAGACATGGGCAGAAACTCCAGAGGTCCATTTATGCTTCTCTCAGATTGGCAGCAGGATTTCATGTCCAAAAGAATTGGAGTCTTCAGAGAAGTCTAAGAGAATGAGGCTTGTAATGATGGCAGGTGTTTACCCAGAAAATGAAAGACCAAAAGAGGTTTCTATTATATCACTGTGTCATAAGTAACAGGTTTTTGGATTGTGAGTTTTGTGGTACATTGACAGAATTAGATATGCTTATATTCAGCTGGTGATGGTGGCTTGCTATATTCTGAGCTTGCTCTGGAGTCAGAGTGGACTCTTCATGCTGCAGGGATGTCTGCAATACTGGTCACACTTATGAATATTTGGAGGAGAATCAGGAGAGCTGTTCACCAAATAAAGCACTTGACCACTTAGTCGTAAGTGCTGATGCTTCCTTATAACATGTTTTCCAGTCAAGAAGAGTGTAAGTAGGATTCATGCATCTTGGATGTGTATAACTTAGAATATTTGGCACTTCGTGAGTGTACCAGGCTTCAGAGAGAAGAATAGAAGCAGCATTTTTTTTGCTGGCGTAGGATGCATCCTCACAAGAGGAGCTTTGTGAGTGTACGTGTCTACCTGAAGTACTTCACTGCTGCTTTTCAGTGTTTGGTGTTTCGCTGGTGACCTGTAGGCACTTAGCTCTGCAATGTCTACCACAGACAGCTCAAAAGACTCAAACCTGTAGTTTCAGGAAGAGTTCAGCTATGAAACAATAACGCATAAGCATGTCAAAGTGGATAACTTCCTCATAATTTCAGTCTTTGTTTCCTGTTATTGCTGTTGATGCTCCTGCTTCTCCTTCTTCATCTGGAATATATTATGAGAAAGTAATGTAGATGGAGATATATTTTTTTGTAGAAATAGATATACAATTCTCCTAGATACAGACATAAACATTCTTTAGGATTTATTATAGGAGCCCTTAGGATTGGAATGAGTTCACAGGTATGCTTGAGTGCTAGAAAATTCAGAGTGGTCTTAATCAGGCAATCTTTTCCCTCAAACAGTGGCTGTCTTATCAAGCCTTGCTTGTTTACATCTACTCACAAAGTTAGGGTCAAAACATAAATCAATCCCCAGGGTCACCTCTATCTCCTTTTTTAAATCTGAGGAAAATTATTGAAGTAATGCATTTGAGGAGTTTGCCAGCATTTGCCTTATCAACATCCTCAGGTGGCCAAGAAGGCCAATGGCATCCTGGCTTGCATCAAGGGTAGTGTGGCCAGCAGGAACAGGGAAGTCATTGTGCCCGTGTACTCAGCTCTGGTTAGGCTGCACCTCGAGTATTGTGTCCAGTTCTGGGCCTCTCAGTTTAAGAAGGACATTGAGATACTTGAACATGTCCAGAGAAGGGCAACAAGGCTGGGGAGAGGCCTTGAGCACAAGCCCTACGAGGAGAGGCTGAGGGAGCTGGGATTGTTTAGCCTGGAGAAGAGAAGGCTCAGGAGGGACCTCATTGCTGTCTACAACTACCTGAAGGGAGGTTGTAGCCAGGAGGGGGTTGGTCTCTTCTCCCAGGCAGCCAGCACCAGAACAAGAGGACACAGCCTCAAGCTGCGCCAGGGGAGGTTTAGGCTGGAGGTGAGGAGAAAGTTCTTCACAGAGAGAGTTGTTAGACGTTGGAATGTGCTGCCCAGGGAGGTGGTGGAGTCACCATCCCTGGAGGTGTTCAAGGGGGGATTGGACGTGGCACTTGGTGACGTGGTTTAGTAGTCATGAGGTGACAGGTTGGACTTGATGATCCTTGAGGTCTTTTCCAACCTTATTGATTCTGTGATAAGTTTATTTATTAACTCATTATTGTACTCTGAACTGGATACAAAATCTATGTTAATTTATTGCTAGAATGCTGAATTTAAATTCATTTGTCTTAATTGAGACACCTTTTTTTGGATTTGATATTTGAAGATAGGATTCATTCACAGCCATCTGTTATCTTTTCTTAGCCTTGGTTAATGATAAGCCCAGCAGTTTGGGGAAATGAAACAAACAGGCACAGGGGTCACTGTCATTATCTGGATCATTCCTGCGATACAAATTGTCTGATACATCACTGTAGCTAATACTGCATTTAGGGAAGGCTCTCTCATTGACTGGTTTTAAGGTGGCATCTTAGGTACTAGTCGTGTGCAAAAAGCGGACAGCAGGTGTGGTAGTTATTTTATTTTGCCTCTTCTTGGTTATTTAGACAGTTCTTGTAGATTGGGGATTTAGTCAGGAAACAGGCATGTTGATCATGGGTGCTCTGAATGGGAGGAAGGTTGCCCAGTTAGGCAAATATTGTTAGGAGCTACAATTGTGCAACTTCTTTGCACCTATAACTGGAACGGATACACAGGAAGGTGATTTAATTCTGGAAGTGGCAGACATAAGGATGGCAGCATAGGGATGACAATAAACTGATGTTAAATGTATTGAAATCAGAAAATGGCAATTACTATGCAAATTTCAACTGGGAATCTGCAAACACTTCAGTGACCCAGATACATGTTATTGTTTATTTCCTTTTTTTTTTTTTTCCATATAGGGGGATTTTGTCAGTTGCTTTGCCTCTAATGCTCAGATTTTTCGGGGGAAAAAAAATAAGATTTCGATTCTTTTGCTTTATTGTACCTGTTTTTCACCATTTTGGTGGTGAAAAGGAATCCCAGAGCCAAAGCAGAGCTGGTAGATATCTTTCAGCAGAGTTGAAAATTAAGCTCTGACACATTTCTGGCACAAGTAGAAACTTTCAAACAATGTTGCTGTTATTTTGCTTATGAGGAGAGGCTTTTGTTATAAGGCTAAACCACTTATCAGATATTTAAATAAAACTTTAGTGCTTTGCAAGGTAGAAATCTCTACTTAAAAGAGATGGGAACTGAAAAATGACGTGACTTAATCAGTGCCTTGTAGTGAGTTTTCAGTAGTGCTTTAGCTTGCATGCAGGTATCCTGCTCTCCAGTCTCATCTGCTTGACATCTTCCTTCTCATTATGACTGTAGCTATAGCAGTTCCACCACCATTATCCCTGACTTGCACCTGTTTTACAAGGATCAGCTCTTGATGTGAATGTTTCACTAGAATGTTCACATTTTAGTAGCTTTCTGTCCAAATGGCCTGTACAAATATTTTCATGTTCTCTTTCCTTGACTAAATAGTGTAAGGCTACACGAAAATTTATTAATATTAATATTATTTTGTTAATGCACTATGTGGCATATTTGATACTAAGCAGTTTCACATCTGTGGCTGAATGATAGAAGCTAAAGCTGATATGGATTTTCTATTTTCCATCACTCCGTATCATTTGTAAACTCTTTAGTTCTGTAAAAGATCTGCTTTAAATAAATAAATGTATCCTGACTAATCCTCTTTGAATAAGTGGAAAGCATTTAATCCCATGATTCTGTAAATCCAGGGTAGCTGTCAAATTGTGTGTTCATTTTTCTGTATTATCTAAATCGGTTTGTATCAGATCTTTCATTGACAACAACAGTTTGTTATTTGGATTAAACACCTCTCATGCTCTATAACCTTTCATTTAAGAGTCATTTGCATCCCTTTTTTTGGCTGCTACTTCAATCATCTGTATTTTAACAGTTCTTTAGGAATATTTGCTGCTAAATATTCACACTGCATTTAAAATTTTGTGGGTTGTTTTGTTTTTTTTTTTCCAAATTGCTTGAGGATCTGAAATTCAAACTATTTTTGTTTGTGTCACGAAGAGGATGAATTCATTTATCAGTTTTCAGTTTAAGAAAATAAAAATAGATGATTCATGAACTTCATTTCAAAAATTTTAAAAGTGCTTCATTAATTGAACAGCAGCTGGGGGGAAAAACTAATCAGCTCATTTCAACTGGAATAGCTCATTATCATTTTGTCTGATGAAGTCTTTGGAGACTGGTTTCATGGGAAATGGGTCCTTCATACAGTTGCCCCTCATCTGCCTGGAAAAAGGTCAATTGCCCCCATACAGTAATTAAAACTCATATTAGGACATGCACTTCCATTTTTTAATTGCTTGGGATAGAAGCTCTCTTGTTGCCTTTTGACATGAAGGAGCTGTTTGGGTTCTTTCAGTTCTTCAGAATAGTTTTTAATGGCTCAGACTGACTAATACTCTTTTCTGAAAACAGAATAAATATGAGATGGTCAAGCAGCTGAAACACTTTTTTCCACTGCTAGGTCTCTTAATTTTGGCTACAGGAACAGAAAGTATTGCATCTTGATTTTAACTTGCAATATCCACAGCTGGGCAAGACTATAGTTTGGGAATCACGGAGATAGTGCATTTAATTCTGGGCCATATGTAACCTCTTGAACTCTTCCCATCACCACCCCAGAACAGATCTTAGTCTTAAATATGTTTCCCAATAAAATAATACAGATTCATAAATGAAAGCAAATGACAGAGCAGGTTCTGAAATGTTAAAATGTCTAAGCATATTTCTTATATTTCTGTTAACTGAAGAAAAATGTTATTATTCAGCTGTAACTTTTGACACTTGATAAGGGAGTAACTATAAATAGAAAAGCAAAGTACTTCTTTTCATTCTCTTTCAAAGGGTGTACCACTATAAAATAATTTTAGTCATGGATAAGTAAAAAAAAAAAAGAAAAATGTTAAAAGCCCCAACACACTGCTTAGCCAAGTAGTTATTTTTGTGAATTAAATTTATTGTACTTCTGCTGTGAAGTAATTGATGAAAGATCTTCTACACATAAAAATGGCAAGTTCTGAAAGTACTGGGAAGTACTGAAAAATAAATGTTTTGTCTGAGCTTCCATACTGGCACACACATTCAATGAGGAAACCAAGGTTGACTATAAAATTAAATTCTAGTTAAGACTGTTTAACTCCAGTTGAGAAATTAAAATATTTTTCTTTTTTTTTCACAATAAATATCGTGTTACTTCAAAAAGAAAAATCTCTCTTTAGATTAAAAGCCATTTTTGCAGCTGATTAACATTTTCAAAGAAAATTTATATAAAAGAAATTCCCTTCTGATTTTAGTTTTACCATGTGGGGGGGAAATATCTGCTCTAATATACATGTGTTTATCTTCTGCTTATAAAAGTTGCTGGTACTACCAGCAGAAAGTCAAAAACTTGGAAAAGTTCTTTCTGCTTCTCAAAATTATAATTTCACTTAATAACAATGTATGCTTTTCACAACATTTCCTTGTATTTGCCTTTTAAATTGAGAACCAGTAGAGTTCAGTGAATTATATTCTAGTTCCTCTCTATATGTTCTAGTTTCTCTCTGCCACCACAAGGGCAAAAAAATTGCTTTTCCAGGACAAGCTGCAAACTTAACTTTACTTAAGAGCTGAAAAGTTGACAATATTTGGTGTGTTTCATAAATACATGCTAGAACTCTGAGATTCATGATTAAATCAGAACCTGTGGTGAAGGTTATTTGGCCTGCTTTCCATCTGCTTTCTCAGCAGTTGAGAGGAAAATCAAGGCTCTTTGGTGTTCTTAGAAGCATCACACGCTGTTTATCTTGTGCAAACAATAAACATTAACTCAGCCCCAAGCCCAAGCAGTGCATACTATTTACATTTAAGATACAATTTTCTGTGTAGTAAATATGGGCTGAAGAATGATTGTGGAGCCCAGCATTTGGAAACTGTTAAGGTCTGTCCCTTATGTACACATGTGATATATTTGCTTGACATAATATGGGCTTTGGCTTCTTCTGCTTAGCCAGACTTAGTGGATTTTACAGGCATTTTCACAGACATTTTGGTAATGAATGATTGGCTATGATTGTGTAAATATGTAATTTTATCCAGCAAACAAGTAACTTTGAGATTTGTGTATTCACTCAAGGTAGAAAATTGCTATTTAACCATGGGAAGATGAACTAGAACTTGTGGACATTGCACAACAAATCATGAAATTTGTAGTGCATGGCTCTCAGAATAAATTGACAGGTATACTATGAGCTTAAGTGATTTGTTGCTGCTGATACACGGTTTCATTGTTGCACTGCCTTTGCACCTTTCCACCTTCTTCCATAAACTCTATAATTTGATTCTACCCTTGTATTAGTAGCTCCAGAATTATGTTGGGTTTAGTGTAATTGTGCTCCTCGGAAGACAACTTTGTTGTCTTTGTTTGTTAAGCCTTTTCTAATAATTGTGTTTTATGCTAATGTTGGTGATACAAAAAACAAACTTGAGAAGAATAGAAGTAAGCAAAAGTTTTTCAGTGACTTTCTTGGCATAGTATGTCAGGGAGTTTAGTCTGAACTGAGTTCTCCCCTTATAATTACCTTAATAATGGATAATTTCTGGCTGGGAAAGCCATATTAGAATCAATTTCATACTTTGATACAAGTAAGTTTTATGGTCATGGCTACTAAATAGTGAAAAGATTATTATTTCAAAATCTTCAAGAAAGATTCTTATCCCATGCCAGTGTTCATGAAAATAAAGGCCATTGGAACTGATCTCTCTTTTTGTACACAGGAATGTGGCTAACCAAGTTAATTTTTTTTGTTATTTCACATTCAGTGAAGATTAGAAGTTATAATCAAACATTCTGGTTTTCTCTGTATATTACATTACTTAATTTTTTTTCAGCTCTTCAGAACATATTTACTACAGGAATGATATATATTTTTGCTACTGGTTTGGAGCCCCTAGTGTCAAGTTGGTAATCGTCACATATGAGAATGAAGTGGCTTAAAATGTTGTACATATTCACTAAATACGCCCCTGAATTCTGTACAGATCTTTGTAAAGTCAAAAACTTCTTTGAAAGCTATTTATTTTTGTTGGCCATGGCTTAATACACTTCTTTTAAAAGGAAAATTTGAGTGGCAGATTTTCAGTGTAAGGTAGCTGTAATGGCTGTTTATTAAGAGTGCAACCTCTTCATGACATCATGAGATCACTTCACTGATTTATTTCTGAGGTGACAGACTCCTGAAGAGAAGCACCTAACAAAATGATGCAAACATGCCCAAACTCTGTGTTCTCATGGAATTTCAAAGTACTGTAGAAAATTCTGTAATATAGTTTTGCTTCCATGTGGTTGTGTTTTTCATTAAGTTGGTTTCAGCATTGCGTCTGTCCAGAGCATCAGATGAATTGGTGTGGCCGGTGCTCACGGTTTCAGCTTCATGTTGTTGGTTGCCATTGCAAGGGATGATCCCTAAATGGGGCTTTGCAACAGCCTGGCAGACTCCCAGCCACTGCCCCTCCTAGTGCCACCACAATCCCACTGTGTGTGTGTGAAACACTCACCATATGGATCTGTGGAGTGAAAATGACAGTGACAGATGTGGAGTAATGGCTAAAACAGTGCAGAGTGATGGCTTGATTAGGTACTGCATTGGATAAAATCATCTGAGAGGAAATGGCAGTTTTGTTCCAGAGAAGACGTTCAGAAAAGACTCCTGGGATTAACTTATATAGAATCATAGAATGGCCTAGGTTGGAAAGGACCTTAGAAATCATCTACTCCAGCCCTTCTTCCATGGGCAGGGATGCCTCTCAACTAGACTTGGTCGCTTGGTTGCTCCAGCCTGTCTTTGAACACCTCCAGGGAGGGGGCATGCACAACCTGCTTGGGCAATCCATTCCAGAATTGCACCACCCTCATACTGAAGAACTTTTTCCTAAGATCCAGTGTAAGACTACTCTCCCTCAGCTTAAAAACATTCCCCCTTGTCCAGTTGCTAGACACGCTTACGAAAAGCCCCTCTGCAGCCTTTCTGCATGTTCCCTGATTCCTTTTCTTTGGTGGAGATTTTTTTGTGAATGACAGCTTCTTCTAAGCTAATGGCTCAAAGCAGTCCCCAAGTGCTGCCAGGCAGTGTGGGAGCACTGTGGAACATGCCAGGGGAATCTGAGGTCTGAGTTAAATTCCACAAGGAAACAATGCAGTATGTAGGATTTCCCAGCTGCAAAAGACACCATACCCAACCACCACACACTCCTAGTCTATGCAGTAAACTGAGTTTTAAGGATGCTCACATGGCCAAACACTCTCTATATTGCAGTGTGGGTTTGGTGTTTTGTTTTTTTTTTTCATTTTACAGGCTTTGATAGCCACATCCATACCACAAAACTATCACATAAGATAATGCATATTTTGAACTGAATTGGCACTTCTGTGAAAATGTTGTGTTGGTGACAGACTGACAAGGAATGCTTTCACTGGGAATCAGCTCCTGGAAGCTTCACAAAGCACTGAGCTGAACTAACATCTCTCATTTTTGTGAATCTCTTTTCCCACATTGAATCAGAAACCATGCTTTTTTGATTCAGATTTTTTAGATCCAATCCTTAGATTTTGTACAGATGAACTTTTGCCAAAGCAGAGGAGGAATGGAAATTTCTGTATTTTGAATAAAAATTCAGTGGGCGTAATTTTGATGAGAAATGAATGCCCTACTTTCTCCTCAAGAATCTGGAAGTTACACATGTTGTAAGTAAAAGGAAGATAATATAATTTACCATTTTTGTTTGATCTAGGAGGAAAAAAGAACAAGATTTAGAGTTAAAGAACAAAGAAATCAGTTCTAATCAGGTGTAATGGACATGTAAAATGGATATTTTATAAAGAAGCCCTCATGCTGTTAAGGTTTTGTTGGAAATTAAGTTTTGTTAGATATTTTTCCTTGGAATATATTTATTTCATTGTGTTATTTTAAGTGGCAGTAAAGAATCAGTAAAGAAAGTGGCTTCTATACTGAAATAAAATTCAGAACTCAGAATTTAACTAGATATTTTGGTTTAAAATCTGAGAACTACAGGTTGATAGTCCCCTTTAATGAATAAGAGTCCTTTGAGGATGGAGCTTGTCATTAACACACATCATCAGCTGATGCATTTTAATAATACATAGAGTTGGAAGAGAGAGGAAACGTAAGGTACTGAAGCTTGCAAAACCAATCCCCTAAAGCTTTCATGTTTTATTTGAGCATATGTTTTGGAAGTGGTGGTGTTGACACTGGTAGTACTAATCTCCTCTTTATCTTGTTTTGATTAAAAGGATATTTAAATATTATTTTTAACAAACTTTTGTCTGGCCTCAAAGGGGTTCCCTTTAGCAGCTACAGAGAAGTGGCTATAATAAACACATTGTATGATACACTTGCATCATACATTATAGCCACTGCTTGGTGTACTCCAAGAATGCAAAATACTCCCAAAAAAAACGAGATGAACTTGTATTCCATGCCAAGCAAATGGAAATCTACAATTCTGCTCTGTCTTTTTGTTTGGTTTGTGACTCAGGGTGCGTGAATTGCTTCAGCTGTGTCAAGGAAACTGTGCATTAGATTATTCCGTAATTCAGGTTAGTAATATATGGGGTTACAGCAGTTTTATGACAAACTGCCTTTTTTTTTTTTTTCCTAAGGCAGACATCTCCTTTCTTTTAAATCACTTTTACCATCTGTCAGATGGGTGGTTTAACATTCTATCACTCCTTACTTTTCAATACCTTAAGTGGTATTGACAATATAAAATTGTTAACTAACATTAATTATCAGTGTAAAACTGCTAATACAGTAAAAATATGTGCAGATATATATATCACTGTCCCACTCTTAGTTACCACAGGACAGCTTACAGGGAAATGTTTTATCCATTTAATGAAATATCACAACCCAGGAAGATACCCCTGTTCTGCTACCCTTTTGCCTTTTTTTGACTGCAAAGCAAAGGGTGGAAAATGCACAGTAGACTCTATTCTCTATGTGTTTGTGTATGACAAAGCCTCTCATTTCTTAGGAGCTAGATCAAACCTCAGGTCTCCATTTCAACATTCAGCAACGTTAGCATAATGTTTATCTTCATTTATGCAGAATATGTTTATAAATAATATTGACTGGTTTCAGCACTTGCTTTCCTTAGACCCCATGCTGCTGCTTATTTTGGTTCTTTCAGTCAAGAGCAATGGAATTCACAGTTGCTCAGTAAAATCAGATCACTTTTTAATGCACTTAATTTCAGACAAGTAGTTTTAATTATCCAGAGCAGAAGCACATCCCTACCTAAAGCCTGCAGAATGGATTTGTTAATTCTGGGTCTTATTGCTCAAGGAAAAATAGAATCACAGGATGCAATATGATGGGATTATCAGTTGCAATTTGGTTTACTTTCCATCCTCCTAACTCTGTGCTGTGTGATTTTTTCAAATAATTTGCATTTCAGCAGAAATACTGATCCTTATTTCTTCTACCAAAGCTGGAGGTGACTGTGTCCTCTTGGTCACCTTTTTTCACAGAAGGAACCTTCTTTCTGTTCTTTGAATTCTCAGGGCTCACAGAGGCTGATGTTGTATTCCCACTGGCTAATGCTTCTCTGTGTTTCATACCTCTTTAAAACTCTTCTTTTTTGAGAAATTTGGAGTTCATGTGATCTTGTCCTTCTTGGGTTTGTTCTTTTTGAAAAGTTATGGTTTGAAACTGGCTGCTGGTTTCTTTCAGTACTCAGCCTGTGTGTGTTGCTGTGCTTCTCCATGTGGTACACAAGGGTGATGCTGCTTCTGTTGGCAGAATGTTTCCTCCAACTCAGAACTCCCCTGATTTTATCCTTGCTGTTCTGTTTCTTAGATGACTTCCACTGGCAAAATGTTCAACTGTTGTGGTTCTCTACACTGTTCTGTCTTGTTTCATATGTTGCATACTTATGCTCCTCCTCAGCATTGTACATCCTCAGACTCAAAGCTCACACAAGCTTGCTTTTGCGTTTCAGAGGTTAGAAGCAAAGTGCTCAGGTTTTCCAATTCTATACATTTATGTTGCTCCTCCTTTGGTGCATCAGAGAAGTCCTATTCCTCATCAAAAAGTGTATTCTGAGACTTTGAACACGTGTGGTCCTGCCTTTGGTTGTTGTTGGGTTTTTTAACATGTTACTCTCAAAACCACCAGAACACCAAAGTGTTCAGGTCAGGTTCAGTGTTTGGATTGTTGCTGTTCCATGCTTGGTACCTCATAGTATCCTGTCTAGAGTACAGAGTCAGCACTTATATCCTTGTGTCTTTTCTGGTGGTATTTTGTTTGTTTTGTTTGTTTATTCTTGTAGCAGATTCTATTAAAAAATGAAATGTTTAGGGTTGCTGGTGCAATGACTGCTGTTTGTCTAGATCAGGGTAATGGCAGATTCTGAACTCATGATCAGAAAGAATTTTGAATGAATGGCAGTTGTAAATATTTTTCTGCCCTCCTCTAACCCTTGTCTCAACAGCTTCTCCCTGGTTTTTAATATTGTGCTGAACTCACATCCTCACACCAAGTGGTCCCTATTTTAGTCATCTGTGTAGCAAAGACTGTCAGACTCTAAGAACCTGTATTAAGTCATAAGACATAACACAATAGGGACTATTATGTTAAACAGCAACAGGACTACCTTCTCTGAAAGCAGCAAACCCAGAATGTTGTTAAATTTTCAAACAAGCTACACCAGTCCTGAAGACACTCCCTCTCTTCTTCATTGGCAGTTGTCACTGGCAGGTTCTTGCTACACAGTCTCCTTATTCATTCTCTCCAACACAGCACAAAGAAGTAGAATAAACACACTTGGTTTGATGGAGATGGTGACACAGAGAAGAGACTTTAAGGGTATATTATTTTTCAAGTACTTTAACATGATTAAAAATTGCTTCATATTGAAATAAGAGCTACAACTACTGTCTGAACTTTATAAGCTTTCCAGGAGATTATATTGAAAATCTTTCCATTAGCCTGTATCATATCAGCTGAGCTGATGCCTATAAAACATTATAAAATTATATTGACGAGTTTTAGTAAAGAGAGTTTTTTGGATTGATAGAATCTTTTATAGTAATGTTTATAACAAAATCCTTAACATTTGCAAGAAACAATGCCTTGGCTTCTCAGAGCTTCTTGTAGTATTAGATCCTTTATGAACAGCTCTGTTGTTGTTTAGTTGTCCATTTGTCATGACCTAGTTTGTTGGTATACTTCTAGGAGCAGTCTTTGTACAAGCTATTATTTTAAAACAGTAGCTAAAATATTTGCTATGCCTACGGAACTTCTCTTCACAAGGAATTTCTGTCTTGGAAATAACTAGATTCTTGAATTTTCTGAATGAACACCAACCTATATTTTGGCCTAATAAAACTATTTTTTTTCTTTTCCTTTTCCCTTTCCCCCCAAAAATTTTGACACCTGACATTGTGTATTCAGTTTATATACACAGATTTGGTGGTTTATTGGATATTTTTGTTTTATATCAATCATGAAACCAAATCAAGTATCCTAAAAGAAAAGAGTTTCCTGGCTTCTACTCATGTTATATTGTGGAATACTTGCTGTGAATGCTTGACAACAAAAAGTCAGAGATCCTATATTATACAAATACATAAAAGCCTGCACCCAGAGACAAGAGAATCAAACAAGAGGTGATTTTATATATGTAGTCCCCACTGTCTCCTTCACCTTTCCTGGGAAGTAGTTATAATATAACAGTATTTGAAAGTTACTCTTCAAATTTTCTCTCAACCTTGAGTGAGTAACCTACGTCATGCATCACAGAAAGCTGGCATCTTGGCATCTAGTGATGCAAAAATGGCTTGAAATAAGTCTTTCTGTTAGAAAGATTCGGAAATCAGACTTGCAAAACTTAAAACTTACTTCTTTCTTGTTGAATTTTTCAAACCATCATTCAAGTTAGGAAAAAGCTGAACTTAAATACATCTTGGGCAACAGCATATACCATTTAAAGTTTTCTTGGTGAAGATGAATTGTAGCTTTCCTTTCTTGCATCATTAAACTGTTTTCTTGCTGGGAAGCAAGAATGCTGTATTTCTAAGCTATTGACATTTAATCTCATATCTTTAACTACTCAATAAATATTACAGGTAAATATTTGGGGATTTTGTCTTATAAATGATTGCCAGAGCCTTTTCTTCAGCCCATGAAAAGATAATTGGTCTAGGAAATATTCCTGTGAGAAATAATCAAGAACAAAATTATACATGGACAAATATGTTTCCTAGAAAGAGTATTATTACCTTGACAGAGTGTATTTTAAGACAGTCTTGGATGATTTTTGTTACAGTTCTTCCCAGCACAAATTCATATTAGAGTTGTGGTTAATTGTTCTAAATGCAATTTTGAACCAACTGAAGATGACCCTCATTGTACTTCCTTTTTATTCTCTGTTGTTCCTTCTCAAATCATATTCATATACACTATTAGCAGCTGTCCTCCTTTCATCTAGTTAGCACAGCAGTACACTAACTCTGTAATTTACTGATTTTAATACCAGCTCTTTCTTTCTGGATATTGGTGCATGGGCATACAATTCTTTGAAAAAGTAACAACAATGAAAGAATATGAAAGAGACTAACAATATGAATTTTCCATCAATAATTTCCTTACCAGTTCTGTAGCGGTTGTTGTGAAACAACTGAGATGCACTACCTTCTGGATTTTATTATACCTTTCTTTCCCTACATAATAAAGGGTTCTTTACTCTCAGAAGTCTTTTCAGTAACAGGTAATTGCAGACCATGGTTAATTTTTGTCATGGGTTTAGCTAATTGATGATGAGTATTTAGTGCAGTGCTGACATCATGACAGCCTTAAAAGGAACATGCTGGCCAGAGCGAAGTATCATGGGGCTTGAAGTTCAGATTGTAACACAGGAGGCTTCCTGTTTCCAGTTGCTGCTTGTGGTTTCTGGTTTTGGAGTGTTGGTCTTCTTTGCTGGGATGGCTGCAAGCTTGGGAGGTGGGGGAGTCATTTTATCACTGACTTCTGCTGCTGCTTCTGCTTTTGCTGTGTCGCCTTGTGAAATAGGTTAAAGTAATTGCACATTGTACACATTGTATCAGCTCATTAAGCCGTCCTCCTATCAACCCAGGTTGTTTTGGTTTGTTGGGGGGAGGGGAAATTTGTGTGTGCTACTTTCCCTCCCAATTTGGGGAGGAACACTGTAAAACCAGGCTGTCTTAAACCAGGATAGTCATCTTTCAGGTGAGCTTTAGTCATTTGTGGGGAGGGTGTTTCAGATCAAATCTTTTCTGATTCTTTCACGGGAAGTTTAGGCTGGAGGTGAGGAGAAAGCTCTTCACAGAGAGAGTTGTTAGCCATTGAAATGTGCTGCCCGGGGAGGTGGTGGAGTCACCATCCCTGGAGGTGTTGAAGAGGGGATTGGACGTGGCACTTGGTGACATGGTTTAGTAGTCATGAGGTGACAGGTTGGACTTGATGATCCTTGAGGTCTTTTCCAACCTTACTGATTTTGTGATTCTGTGATTTCTTTCTTTTTTCTTTTATTTTTTTGCCCATCTCTTTTGGATACCAGCACAGGGTAGAGATACCCAGAAGTAATCTTGCTGATACATTCAGGAGGGGGGGGGAGGGGGAATGAAAAGAATGTTTGAAATACATTTGCTGTACTGTATAACCTCCAGTTTAGACCTGGTATGACCAATGTCTGATACAGAGGCAAGTATCCTCCGTTATGGACCCACTTCTTTTAGGAAGGATCCATCCAATGCAGTGTAACATACATTACAAGAAAATTCCTCTCCTGACCACACTAGTGAAGAAGACCTGGAGATTAGATGGTCCTAGTGCTTGCTTATAATCAAAACATAA